>NC_090411.1:35112110-35187185 GCF_036365525.1 Heterodontus francisci | reverse complement strand
TAGATGGAGAGAGAGAGAGATGGAGAGAGAGAGATGGAGAGAGAGAGAGATGGAGAGAGAGAGAGATGGAGAGAGAGAGAGATGGAGAGAGAGAGAGATGGAGAGAGAGAGAGATGGAGAGAGAGATGGAGAGAGAGAGAGATGGAGAGAGAGAGAGATGGAGAGAGAGAGAGATGGAGAGAGAGAGAGATGGAGAGAGAGAGAGATGGAGAGAGAGAGAGATGGAGAGAGAGAGAGATGGAGAGAGAGAGAGATGGAGAGAGAGAGAGATGGAGAGAGAGAGAGATGGAGAGAGAGAGAGATGGAGAGAGAGAGAGATGGAGAGAGAGAGAGATGGAGAGAGAGAGAGATGGAGAGAGAGAGAGATGGAGAGAGAGAGAGATGGAGAGAGAGAGAGATGGAGAGAGAGAGAGATGGAGAGAGAGAGAGATGGAGAGAGAGAGAGATGGAGAGAGAGAGAGATGGAGAGAGAGAGAGATGGAGAGAGAGAGAGATGGAGAGAGAGAGAGATGGAGAGAGAGAGAGATGGAGAGAGAGAGACCCACTGAGCTATGGCTGACAAGAATAGGGATGGACACAGCAGCCAGAAGCGGGGAGGCAAATGTCGGATAGTGGGGGGAGTGCGGGGTAGGCAAATGTGAGTGGATGGGACCACCAAGGGATCTGCAAACAAGGACAAGGCTTTAAGGGATTGGGGGGAAACGGGGTAATGGGCATGTCATGCCGGATGGCCATGGATGTTGAAGAAATACAGCGTCAAGACGACAAGAGGCGCAGACGAAAGTTTCCGTGGATTCCAGGTGAGGAAACACGTTTGGAGTTTACAACCTTTCATGCAGAATAGTCACACCCAGTGGAGGAGGTGGGCACAGCCAATCCTGTGTACAGTCCTCTCTGGATCACGTGCAGTTTAAGAGCTCCGACTACTCCTGCTTAGGCGACCAGTAATACACACAAGTCCTCACCAGAACAACAGCCGACAATTCTCTTATTTACAATATATACAGCAATACCCACTACAAAAATATACCAACTGTGGCTCCAATATCCAAACCAAACCGCACTCATACATTCAGGATTTTCATATCAATCTGTGCAAAGTAGCCAACAATTTCATGTGCAAATATTCTTCAGGAAGCTCAGAGGAACTAAAGAGTGCAGAGAGGAGAGGGGGAAATGGCGAGAGAAAGAAAGCAAAAGAGAGAGAGGAAAACAAAGGCAGTGAGAGGGAGCAAGAGACAGAGAGAGAGAAAAAAAATGAGTGTGAGATAAGAGCGAGGGAAAAACTGGGAGATAGGGAATGAAGACGACAGAAAAAAATAAGCAGAGGGGAAGGAGAGAGCGATGGAAGATAGAGAGGGAGGGTGGAATAGATACACAGACCAGCATTATATTGGGACTTGAAAGCCTCAAGTGCAATGAGTGAGGGGGCCTCAGCTTAATGTCTGGTTTGAAGGATAGAGCTTCAGACTAGGCTACACTCCATCAGACCTGCTCAAACCCACAGCCTGGTGTGTGTCCTCGAGCATGCAGCAAGAGGCAGCAAACACACAGCCTCACTGATATAAACAGGTGCAGTGACTGATTGGGTTGTGAAGACTGTGCGTACATGTAGGCTAAAGACTGTCCCATTAAAGTGTGCAGCCCACATTCAGTCAGGGCTAACATGACCCAGTCTGGTACCAGCACAGCATTTAGATTCAGGTCAGAAACAGCAGTCCAGATGTGCACTCTGCATTACACCAAAGGACCATCAGACAGTCTGTCCCTCAGTGATGAGGAGCACAGGGCACAGACTCCGAGAACTGCCAGCCTCCAATTACACGACTTCTTCAATCCTTTCCCAGACGTGCTGGATCAAACTCCAGTCTATGCTCCCCTCTGGCTAGTCCCCTGTCAAACAGGTTCACATCTCCTCAGAGCAGACCCTTGCTGGGCAAAAAGACAATACCGCTGTAATATTTCAACTCTCAGACTGAGGTAGGATCTCACCTACCATCACAAGTAAAACTGAAGCATCCTTAGCATAATCCCGAGTGTTCTCCCTCCTGGTAACCCTGCTCTCCCTCCCTTTCCCCTTCCCTCCCCCATACCATGCTCTCCCTCCCATTCTCCTCCCTCATTGTCCCCACCCTTCCCCACCCCCATTCTCCCCACACCCTGCTCTCACTCTTCCCTCCCCCTACACAACCCTCCTTCATTCACCCTCACTGATGGATGAACACAGATTGTTAAAACCAGAGACATTACGTCAAGATTAACATAGAGCCATTAACAGCCACCAATTTCAGTTCGACAGCGTCCGTACCTTCCAGCAGGAACAAGCCATCTCAGTAATGAAGCCAGGTATGGTACTGAGTCCTTCAGACCAGGGACGCTGACCTGACTAATCGCCCAGGGCTCCCCAGCCAAGCGTGTGGGTGGCAGTGAATGGAGAGGATCGGCTGCGATTCCCCCTATGGTCCAACAGCCCGCCAACACGCTGCGTCAGAGGCCAGGGACAAGGTAGCGGAGGACAGCAGGATGTGTGGAACTGCCTCCACAGCCCACCCTGAGGAAATACAACAGGCTTTATAGAAAAAAACAGAGCTGGTGAGAAAATAAATGCACAGTCGAACTCTGCATTCGAACAACACATGACTGACAATCAGCTTGGTCGAAAGGTACAGAATCCATCGCACAGAGTCCTAGTCCCAGGTCATTCACTCAATCTGCATCATCCCTTTGTGCAAATATAAAATACTCCTCACTTGAGGCACTGACTTAAAAACAGCTGCAATCTTTTCCCTTTCCCTAAAGGCACAGCCATTGGCCACTGCCTGGACACCGAGAATGCAGCCATCAATGAGGATTGAGGGAAGGCGTGACGTCTCCTGTGACAGGAAACGCTTAGCTACGCTCTCCTAACGACAAGCCCTGTAGAAGAAAACCGTTCCTATGGCAACACACACACAATCACTGCTTTATAAATATGGAACCTTTTTGTTTTAGAAAAATGAACAAAATGTTTCACTGGACAGAGGGAAATCTTGCTTTTTTTTTGTCTTGAGGTTAGCAACTCAAACTCCGGTCCCTGAAAAATCCTTCGGCCGCCAGTGCTTCCCGGAAGGTCACCGTTAGGGAGTTGGCTGTGACGTCAGTTACTGTGATGTCGCCGAGGGGAACAGAAGGGTGCCAGCCAGCGGGAATCGAGGCAGCCGTTCCGACGGGAGAGGTGGAGCCTGCAGAAAAGCGGGAAGAGAGGCGGAGATGGTAATCCAGTCCATTCACCCCTCCCCCACTCTGATACACAAAGCCTGTGAGCATGAGGCTCTCAACCTAAAGGTCAGCTCCGGCCTGCACGAAAAAAAACCGGACCCGAGCCCGACAGAACCACAACCGACCCGGCCCGAGTCCTTCCATTTTTTTTTTTCCCCCCCGCGCCCGATCCGACCAGTTAACTTACCTTCCATTTTTCACTTTGTCGCTGATCTGCACAAGCTTAAAATAACTGTAACAAAACCACCTTTCTAGTGAAAAATTAACATTAGAGTCACTTACCTGTGATAGAGCATGTCCGATCCAGCCCGACCTGAGCCTGAATGCCGAACTAGGAAGTGTAACCCGACCCGACCCGAACACGGTACATGACGTCAGGTCAGGTCGCCAGCCTTCATCGCAAACCCCTCCCCCCAGCCCCCAGGGACATCCCCTCCTTCCCCATATTACAGGACAGGTTCAGAGAGAAGGGGTGTGCAGGCAGGAGGGGGTGCCAAAGGGTTGAGGAGAGGGCAGCCGGGGGGAGGGGGGGGGAGGAGAGGAAGGGGGAGAGAGGGGGTGGGGGAGAGAGGGAGCGGAGGAGATGGGGGGGAAGGGGAGATGGGTGGGAAAGGGGAAATGGATGGGGGGAGAAGAGGGGAGATTGCAGGGGGGAAAGGGGGAGATATGTGGGGGGAAGGGGGGAGATGGGGAAGGGGGGAAGGGGTGTCACCTTACCACCAAGGGCAGGGGCAGGAGAAGAGCAAGAGTTCAGGGCAGGGAGAATGAATGATGAATGATCATCAAATGCCTCAACAATCCGCCTCCCCACATCATGAAAGTGATGGTGAAGGGAAATGGGTTTCAGTTCAGGACAGGTTTTCAGAGAAAGCGCCTTTCTCAACAGGAGTGAGTGAGTGAGCGAGATGTTGTGACTCCCGGCCGTTCACGCACCTTCCGTCGCCACCGGGAAGCTCTCGCTTTGCAATTCTTCATCCTCAAACTCGGAATCCGGGAACTTCCCACTGATATCCTGCCCAGTGTCCTCCTCCGAACACTCGCTGGCCCCGTGACTCTCAGCTAAGCTGAAGGCTCGGGTGGGCGTGGATTTGGCCAACTTGAAGAACTTGTGCCTCCGTGTGAGGGAAAACTGGATCCGTTTTCCGTTCTCCCTGCGTTCCCGTTGGGCCAGACTGGGGACTGAGGTACTGTCAAAACGCCTGGACAGCGACAGGCGCAGTTTTCCTTTCTCCTTCAGTTTGTCAGCACTTCGCAGGTCCATCCCATAGATCCGCTGGCAATAAACACAACAGAAATTAAACTAAATGGTTTTCTCCATCTTAACCCTTTGCTTTTAATTTATTCATTCTTGGGTGTGGTCGTCACTGGAAAGCACGGAGTTTACTACCCATTCCCTAGTTGCCCCTTGAGAAGGGAGTGGCTGAGCTGCCTTCTTAAGCCGCTGGTAGTGAAAGAAAGACTTGCATTCCTATAGCGCCTTTCACAATCTCAGGCTATTCCAAAGCACTTCACAGCCAATGACGTCTAGACTCCATTGTAAAGCTACACAAATCTGAACCCCACAGGATGCAGGTAGTCCCAGCACTGGGACTGTCAGGGCTCCATACAGTCTCTCACTGGACACCCATTCCCAGCTTTAATCCCACCCCCCCCCCCCATTTCTCCTTTCCTGTACCAACTCTCAGTGGGGTCCAGTTTCACCGGAGCTGGTGGATTTGCAACCATTTCACCCCACTGCTCCTTCCCATAACCATCAAGGATGTGTGAAATTGAAGTGAGTGTGATCAGCAGGATATTTGACCACAGCAGGCATCACAGTTGAACTGTGGGAGGGACGAACTGGGCAGTTAGTGTCTTCCGGGTTAACCCCACTCACCCTCAGGACACTAAACTTTACCTGCAGTAAGTACCGCTTCGGTTTGGGCCCTCGTTTCCTGTATCCCAGCGCACGGTCTCGCTGTTCCCTGGTGAGGGAAAAGCCAGGTGTGAAAAGACATTCAAATTTAACAGACGGAACAAGAAAAATATCTCAGTGCAATTTACAGGTAACCACAGTAACAGGCCTATTGGCTCAGAGAGTCCGGGACCTATAGTCTCTGGATTATTAATCCAGTAACAGACCCCCGCACTGCTCTACCCGTTATTACTGGGTCAACTACGTGGAGCGTGACTGGAGTCACATCCCAGACTGGTGATCAGAGGCAGATTCCCTTCCCGGAAGGTGGATTGTTACACCAAGTCAGCAGCGTTTTCTTGGTTATTTAGAACCATAAATTATCAGATTTTTAAAATTCAATTTCACAACTTGATGTGGTAGGATTAGGATTTAAAGTGACTCGTCCAGCGTGACAAGGCCGAGAAGCGTAGCGTAAGTTCTTACTTTTCCTCATAGGCCATGACAAGTCGTGGATCCAGAATGTGATCCTCAGGTTCCCACGTACTGTACCTGGAACAGACACAAAGAGAGCTCATGCCGCAAAATACGCATCAGCAACATCGACCGCTTTTCAGAAAATACGGCAATTTTTGTTTGGTTTTTCTATTAAAAAAAAAAGCTTGCATTTCTATAGCACCTTTCACTGCCTTGCGGCCTCCCAGAGCACTTTAAGTGCAGTCACTGTTGTAACGTAGGAAACGCGGCAGCCAATTTGCGCACAGCAAGATCCCACAAACAGCGACGTGATAATGACCGGATGATATGTTTTAGTGATTCAGGGATAAATATTGGTTCAGGGCACCGGGGAGACCTCCCCTGCTCTGGTTCCAACTAGTGGCCGTGTACAGCACACGAGAGGAATCCATCAGGGATTCCCCATCCCCAGTCTCCTGTGGCTGGGTGCTAGATAACAGAGAGTGGAAGCTAGGCATGTGGAGAAGAGTACTCGCTTGTGACGGCTGCTGGTTATTGGTGACCTGTTGATGCTCGGAGTGCAGGCTCATGAACAGACATCCTCCCAGCCAGAATCCGGAGATCAGCAGAGAAACTCAACAGATATCATCAACAATTGTTCTAAAGGAGGAAGCAGGTTTACAGTGCAGTGAATACAAAACCAGGGGAAAGAGGTTTCCAGGCTAGCAGCAATAATCTGACGAATACTGAACCAAAATCTGAATGATTATTTCTTCAGTTTTGATTTTGCTACAGATGGTGCAAATCGCTCCGTAATGTGGGAGTCAGGTGGGTCAGTCCCTGATAGCGAGCAACACTCAATGAGTGTAACGGGCATCACTCAGGTCCTCAAAGTGTTAATGGAGTCAGCAGCCCGCATCATGGATTGGTCACTCACTCACTCACGTGCACTCACTCGGACATGCTCACTAACGCAGTCAGTGCCCTTCCCCTCCCCCGCCATACTGCAGAAATACTGCAGATTGTAAATCGTAACATAACATCACATGACTAACTCCAAAACCAGGGCACGCAATTACTACACACACAGAGAAATACAGGGACACAGAGAAACACAGGGACATGTACACACACACAGAAATACTGGGATGTGTACACACACACACGGACACACAAACGCAAGGATACGCGCGCGCACACACACACACACAGAAATGCAGACAGACACACACACACGCACACAGACAGAAACAAAGACCTGCACTCACAGATACAGATGTGCACGTGCCCACACACACAGGGACACACAGATACACAACAATGACACACACACACACGGACAGAGACTCAGAAACTTTAGAGCTTGCTATGCTTCTTACATTACAACAGTGGGGTGGCGCAGTGGTTAGCACCGCAGCCTCACAGCTCCAGCGACCCGGGTTCAATTCTGGGTACTGCCTGTGTGGAGTTTGCAAGTTCTCCCTGTGTCTGCGTGGGTTTCCTCCGGGTGCTCCGGTTTCCTCCCACATGCCAAAGACTTGCAGGTTGATAGGTAAATTGGCCATTAGCAATTGCCCCTAGTATAGGGAGGTGGTAGGGAAATATAGGGACAGGTGGGGATGTGGTAGTAATATGGGATTAGTATAAATCGGTGGTTGATGGTCGGCACAGACTCGGTGGGCCGAAGGGCCTGTTTCAGTGCTGTATCTCTAAACTAAACTAAATCTAAACTAACTACACTTCAAAAGTACTCCATTGGCTGTAAAGCGCTTTGGGACATACTGAGGTAGTGAACGGCACTATAGAAATGCAAGATCTTTCTTTCTTTTATTTTCTTCAAACCACCTTCGATACCACTGACCACTCCACCCTCATGAAGTCCCTGCCCTGCTTGGCACCTGTTGCAACACAGAGATGGCTTTCAACACCCACTCTTACTCAGCACCTACCCAAGTGTCCATCCCTGGTCCCCACCTACTCACCATCACATACAGCCCTTGGGTGATATATATTTTTAAATTCATTCTCAGGCTGTGGGCGTCACTGGCTAGACCAGCATTTATTGCCCATCTCTAACTGCCCTTGACAAGATGGTGGTGAGCTGCCTTCTTGAACTGCTGCAGGTACCCCCACAGTGGGGAGCTAGGTTGTGGGGGGGTGGAGGGGAATTCCAGGATTTTGACCCAGTGACAGTAAAGGAACAGCGATATAGTTCCAAGTCAGGATGGTGTGTGGCTTGGAGGGGAACTTGCTGCTGGTGATGTTCCCATGCATCTGCTGCCCTTGTCCTTCTAGTTGGTAGAGGTCATGGGTTTGGGAGGTGCTGTTGAAGGTGTATCAGAAATATAAACTGTTGTAAATCAGTAGCCCTGATGATATATCAACACGCACATGTGAATGGAAATACATGTCACACAGTCTGAGTTTGATTACAGAAAGACTCATCAATCTTGAGGCTCATTATTGCTTCTCTCAAAATCAGTGGCACCATCAGTGAGGGGGTCATGACCCCCTCCAGCTGAACCAAGCTGACCAAAATCAAGACTTGCAAATGACATCACACGCAACGAAATAGAAACGCCAATGAGAGCAGGGTTCTGGGATGGCAGAGAAACCGGGATACACAGGCACTGACAGAAGATTGGGAGGAATGGGTGGGGGGAAACTATGAAAGGGGTTAAGAGATTGATTACTTACTTTGGAGGCCATCCTTTCCATTTCACAAGGTATTCCACTCTCCCCTTTAAAACAAGCACAGAACAAACTGTCGTCAGGCAGTCAGAGAACACAGCACAGTTCACACACACACACACACACACACACACACACACACACAGTTCACACACGAATCACAGACACTGGAGACACCAACAATGTCAGTGCGAGCACATGTTATGACAACACAATGCATCACATCACCTTCATACAGATTCGCAAAGTGGCTTTTACCCAAGATGGTCTCCAACAAGCAAGCCATGGTCTCCATGACTACAGGCAGATCGTAGCGAGAGATATCAGCCCTGTAAGCAATACCCACAATGATACCTCTAATAGTGAGATGTGTGAAATGAGTATCAGCCACTTCAGTGAGTGGGAAATTCAGAAACCTCATGCTGGTACACTGTTAGGAAGATCTTTTGGGATTAGAATGGGAAATGATGGGACACATGGAGATTTACTCTATATCTAACCCCGTTTTTTTTTTCTTTACTCTGTATCTAACCCCGTGCTGTATCTGTCCTGGGATGTTTGATGGGGACAATGTAGAGGGAGCTTTACTCTGTATCTAACCCCATTTTTTTCTTATTTTTTTTCGATGGGCCAAATGGTCTCCTTCTGCACTATAACGATTCTGTGATTGTTACCCATCATGCTCAGCATGGGTGAAAGTCCTCTATAGACTAAGGTGTAGAGGGAGCTTTACTCTGTGTCTAACCCCCGTGCTGTACCTGTCCTGGGAGTGTTTGATGGGAGATTGGATCCCTGTAGTGTACCGTGTTCTGTTCTTCAGGAGTAACATTCATTCAGTCAGGTCTGAAATGCTGTCCAGAACTTGTAAAGATTCAAATTTAGAGGCTGATTCAATTAAAAGTCTGGAGTTACTAAGAGATGTCCAAGCCACCCCTTGTTGACCCTTGCTCCTTGAACCCTTCAATCTGGCCCACAAGCCCAGTGAACACAGTCTTACTCGCCTATCTTGTCCGTTTGTCCTGCTTGAATTTCTGGGACTGGAAGTTTGGAAAAGCTTTCCAGAGATGCTCACATCCCAAGATCAAATAAAAAAGTTGCCTGACTGATGGATAAATCCTAAATCACAACAGGGGAACTTGAGCCATCTGCAAATTAATGGCACCTTCTCGCAAAGAGCACGGATACTCTCCCCACTCACGGACTCCAGCCACTGGGTGTAGCTTCCAATCGGCATGACTTAAATCGACAGCAGCAGTGAGGGGAAGGTACATGGTCAAGCTTGGGAATTTCACTGCCGGCTATGAAATCTCAATCTGACCCCAATGTTCATTTCAAGAATGAAGAGCAATCACACTTAAGCGGCCTCAAAGGGACTTGCACCAAGTTAGCAGCAGAATAATACATTGCGTCCCTGTCCTTATAAAACAGTGCACGTTCCGTGGATGCACAATGGGACATTGACTAGCCATATTCCTATACAAAGTTGTCACCCCGCCAGGTTTAAGGTCAGCATTCAAACCTTGCTCCAGATGAATACTCAGCAGACATGCTAGGCAATGAAATAAAAAGACACTGTTGTAATGTATGGAAATGCAGCAGCCAATTGGCACACAACTAAGATTCCACAGCAGCAATATATTAACGACCAGATCATTTGATTTTTTGTGATGTTGATTAAGGGATAAATATTGGCCCAGGACACTGGCGACAAACGTTTCTTTAAAATAGCGCCATGGGATCTTTTGCGGCAGATGGGGCCCCGGTTTAAAGTCTCTTACGAGACGGCACCTCTGACAGTGCAGCACTCCCTCAGTACTGCACTGGGCTTGTCAGCCTGGATTGCTTGCTCAAGCCTCTGCAGTGGGACTTGAACCCACCGCCATCTGACTCATGGGCAAGAGTGCTACCCAGTGTGCCACAGCTGTACACTGTCCCAGCGTTGGAGATATCTCTGATGGTAGCGGCGTTCACAGTTGAACAGCCTGCCCACACTAACAGTCTAGACTGACAGGTGAACAGCCAAGTGGACGGGCAGTAACCAAGGGACCACTCCCAGGGAAAGAGAAAAAACCTGTGGCATGGCTCATCGTATCTCGTGAGAAATGAGGCCCCTCCTTCGTTAACCCAACAGTTGTATCACTGGTTTATCAACCTGCAAACAAGGGAAGAGAGACAAGGAAACAGAAGCTGTATTTAACATTCAAACAGCCAAGGGATCAGGCACTGGCCTGCTCTCTGACTGGTACTAACAATGGCCCAAGTCAGACAATCAGTTCCCCTGCCCCCAGACCTCCGTTTACTCTATAAATTTCACTCGGACTGTCCACATACAATCTCACCCTTCCCCGCCATTGCTGGCCACTGGTATCAACTCCACTGGCACAAGACACACTGTGCACTAGCTACTGACACCAACACCATTATGTATACAGTCTGCTGGCATCAGACCCACTGCACACTGCCACCAAATCTCAAGGCTTAAGCCCCCACATTAGAAGTGGAATCAATGGGCAATTGTTGCCCTCGTCCCACTGACCCCTCTATGTCATCGTTCACTCGCACCCCCAGCAGCCTGTCCCCCTCCCGCACATCCTCCGCCCCCCCCCCCCACCCCGCTCCCCCGGTGCAGGTAGCATTCCCTAAAGGAGACCCCCCACCCCCCAACTAAAATCAGTCACTGAAACCAGCACTGACGGGGCAACACACTGACTTCACGGGGGCTTTCTGCAAAAATATCTCCCTCCCGTACCCTGCTCCACATCACAACTGCAGAACACTTCTCACTCCACCCTACGGCACACACTGTGACCCTCACTCTGATTCCAGCTCTTTCTGGCCAGGGTCTGCACCATATACACAAAGACAGAAATGGAACAACGGATCAGAGATTCACAGGACACAGACTAACCACTAAAGCTGCCCTCACCCGGGTTATCAAGCACCTGAATCTCAACAGTACAGTATCTTAATTTCACCATCACTGCTGACTGTACTGCTCCCAGGACAGGTACAGCACGGGGTTAGATACAGAGTAAAACTCCCTCTACACTGTCCCCATCAAACACTCCCAGGACAGGTACAGCACGGGGTTAGATACAGAGTAAAACTCCCTCTACACTGTCCCCATCAAACACTCCCAGGACAGGTACAGCACGGGGTTAGATACAGAGTAAAACTCCCTCTATCAAACTTTGTCACATGGGATCTATATTTGGTTGTGTACAGGAGTGTGAAGTGGGACCCAATTCACCGTTGGTTACTTTGCTATCAGCAAGTAAATAACATCTCAGGTGATGCAATAAAGGTTTTAACCACTGGGACGTTGTAGGGGAAAATAAGCAAGTACGCAGCCACTGGAGGAGAGGGACGGCCGAATGTGACAATGTCGGGAATGATTTCTGACTCTCTCGTTCCCACGCAGTGACCCATCTGAAACAACTCAGACGCTGCAGTAGAGCTGCTCCCCACAAACCCCTCCTGACCTTCATCCCCTCACTCTGCAATCCGGTAAAGGCCACCAGCGTGCTGGGACAATGAGCCCAGGCTGGCTATTCGACCATGAAAGCCACACAAGAGCATGGATGAGCGAGACGCTAGCAGAGGATCCTGTGGCCTGGACTGGGGTCTTATATTTTTTACGAATTTTCCTCCCTACCTCTCTCGGAATTGTTACAGAAGGAGGCAGGCCATTCGGCCCATCGTGTCTGCACCAGCTCTCCAAATGAGCAATTCACTTAGTGCCGTTCCCCCGCCTTCTCCCCGCAACCCCTGCACATTCTTCCTTTTCATGCAACAGTCTAATTCCCTTTTGAATGCTTCAAACACTTCTCCTTGAAGGTGTGAAGTCTTTATGTAATAGTCCCAAAACTGCTCTGGGTCCCTGCACAAGACCCCCAGTAACCACATAAGAATCTGGACTTGGAGCATTAACAGGCTATTCGACCGAGGCAGGCACGAATGTGGCTACTCAACGCACACACTTCCAGCACAGTTGAGTCATCATTCAGCAATCTGGAGCTGGGATCACTCCCTCTCTCTAATGCACCCTCCTCCTGGGCTGTTTGGAATGGACTCCTCTGCGCATCGAAGACTTTATAAACAAAAACACACACGTGCACATAAATAAATAAAGGCAGGGAAATGTGAATAGAGTAGCTAGGAACAGGTTCAAGTACAAACTGAGGTTGCTCCTATGCTGAAGATTGTATCAGATTCCAGAGTGCTGGAGCAAACAATTCCATGAGGCTCTAACAATGTGTAATACTGATCTCATCTTGTTTTATGTTTTGCATACAATCTCCTCTCTGTACGCCAACTAACCCATGTGCTGTAATTGTTATTAATTGTCCAATAATCTAGCTTTCACTGATTAAATTGGAGTTCCAATTATAGTTACTTTTTATTGGTATCTCCTTGTCTAATTACTACAGGTGCCTTTTTGCAAGCAAAAGTTTATTGATTAATTAATCTAATAATTAATTAAACAATTCTTAACTCCCAGCAAGACTCTGACCCAAAAAGCAAGTAAACATTGCAACTTCCACCCCTCTCACTGACGAAGCAATTTTTAAAACTCCTAACACCTTGATTAGAATCTCTGCAAAATTCGCACCCTCATCCCTTAAACCTACAAGAATTATTCTCACACTTTGCACAGTTGCATTTTTTTTTTGTGGAAAACATTCCACTGCAAAAAAAAAACCCTCTTTTGCAGCTGGCACCTGATTTTTGTTTTGCATTATTTATTTCTCTTTGCATTAATTGTTATTGAGTTTAATTATTAAGTGTTAACACAATCTCCTCCCTCTTCCACTCCATCTCTTCCGGAGGTTCTGCTACATCTGACAGCTGCTACTTTCGTTCTAATGCAGTTTTTTGGGGGGGAGGAGGGTGCTTTGATTAATTGCCTTCAGTCCATTAAAGTTGCTGAACCCGGGTGTGGTTTGCATTTTGTGATGGATTACCTTTCTGACCCGCTTCTTGCTGATATTCTCCACCGCGAACACTTGCTCTCCTATTGCAGACAGCTCCATACAGGCAGCCTGGCAGCTTTCTTCCTGCGCAACATTTTCACCAGCGCGTCCCCGAGTCTCTCTCTCTCTCTCTCTCTTCTGTCACTGTGCACACGCATGCACGCACCCGTGCACATGCACGTGCATCAAGTGCACGTGCATCCCCCAGTGCGCGTGCACCCCCCTCCCCTCCTTCTTGTCCAACGTCGCCACGCAGAATCCCAGGGAGACAGCAATTGCAAAGAGAGAATTGGAGCCACAGCTCACGGTGTAATAAAGCCTCGCTCTCTGTACCCGACACAGGGGGAGGATGTAGTGAAAACTGCACCCTTTTTTATTTTCTGAGAAAAGTGCAACTATCCAATTTAAGCGTTGAGCAAGGTGCTAACAAGAAGCATAGAATGGCTACAGCTCAGAAAGAGGCCGTTCGGCCCATCGGGTCCGTGCTGGCTCTCCGCTCCAGCAGCTTAGCTGGTCCCGCGGCGGGGGGGGGCCCGCCGCTTTCTTCCCCCAAGCCTGCCGATCTTTTGCCCTTCGGGCGATTGAATCTGTCTCCACCACGCTGGCGGGCGGTGCGCTCCCCCTGCGAACCGTTCGTCGGGTAAAATAGTTTTTCCTCGTCGTTGGATCTTTTGCCAGTCACCTTAAATCGGGGCCCTCTGGTTCTCGACCCTTCCACCAATGGGAACAGTTTCTCTCTATCTATTATATCCAGACCCCTCATGATTTTGAACACCTCCAGCAAATCTCTTAACCTTCCCATAACAAATGAGAACAGCCCCAGCATAGGAAATAGGAACGGGAGTAGGCCATTCAGCCCATCGAGCTTGCTTCACCATTCAACTAGATCATGGCTGATCTACCTCAATGCCATTTTCCCGCACTGTCCCCATATCCCTTGATACCCTTAATATCTAGAAATCTATCAATCTCTGTCTTGAATATACTCAATGACTGAGCCTGCACAGCTCTCTGGGGTAGAGAATTCCTCACATTCACCACCCTCTGAGTGAAGAAATTCCTCCTCGTTTCAGTCTTAAATGGCCTACCCCTTATTCTGAGACTATGACCCCTGGTTCTGGACCCACCCTCCCCTCTACCCCCACCCCCCTCAACCACAGCCAGGAGAAACATTCTTCCTGCATCTACCCTGTCGAGCCCTGTAAGAATTTTGTACGCTTCAATGAAATCACCTCTCTTCTAAACTCTAGAGAATATAGGCCCAGTCTCCTCAATCTCTCATAAGACAATCCCACCATCCCAGGGGATCAGTCTGGTGAACCTTCGTTGCACTCCTTCTGAGGCAAGTAGATCCTTCCTTGGTAAGGAGACCACTGTGCACAACACTCCAGGTGCGGTCTCACCAAGGCTCTATATAATTGCAGAAAGACATCTTTATTCCTGTACTCAAATCCTCTTGCAATAAAGGCCAACATACCATTTGCCTTCCTAATTGCTTGCTGCACCTGCTTGTTAGCTTTCAGTGACTCCTGAACAGTTTCACCCAGGTGCCTTTGGACATCAAACCCCAATCTCTCACTATTTAAGAAATATTCTGCATTTCTGATTTTCCTACCAAAGTGGATAACGTCCAGTAAATAAAAAGAGAAAGTGCTGGAAATATTCAGCAGGTCTGGCAGCATCTGTGGAGAGAGAAACAGAGTTAACGTAACAGGTCAGTGACCCCTCATCAGAACTGGCAAAGGTTAGAAAAAAATTAGGTTTTAAGCAAGTGAAGGGGGCGTGGGGGAAGAGAACAAAAGGGAAGGAGTGTGATGGGGCAGAGGGCAGGAGAGATTAAATAACAAAGCTGTCCTGTGAAAGACAGAGCATTAGTCCAGAGAGTGTTAATGGCAGAATAATGAGCAGCTCCGTCCACATGATAAACAGACACATGGTTAAAAAAAATAGAAAAATGTAAAAAAAAGGCCAGTCATGTTCTGAAATTGTTGAACTCAATGTTGAGTCCGCAAGGCTGTAGAGTGCCTAATCAAAAGATCAGATGCTGCTCCTTGAGCTTGTGTTGATGTTCACTGGAACACTGGAGCAGGCCAAAGACAGAAACGTTGGCATGAGAGCAGAGGGGAGTGTTGTAATGGCAAGCAACCAGAAGCTCGGGGTCCTGCTTTCGGACTGAGCGGAGGTGTTTTGCAAAGCGGTCACCCAGTCTGCATTTGGTCTCCCCAATGTAGAGACAACTGCATTGTGAGTAGTGAATACAGTATACTAAATTGAAAGAAGTACAAGTAAATCACTGCTTCATCTGAAAGGAGTGTTTGGGGCCTTGGATGGTGAGGAGAGGAGGTAAAAGGGCAGGTATTACATCTCCTGCAATTGCATGGGAAGGTGCCATGGGAAGGGGCGAGGTGGTGGGGGTAATGGAGGAGTGGACCAGGGTGTCACGGAGGGACGATTCCTTCGGAATGCTGATAGGGGAGGGGAGGGGAAGATGCGTTTGGTGGCGACATCACACTGGAGGTGGCAGAAATGGCGGAGGATGATCCTTTGGATGTGGAGGCTGGTGGGGTGGAAAGTGAGGACAAGGTTCTGGGAGGGAGGGGAAGGGGAGAGGGCAGATGTGCGGGTAATAGGTCAGACACGGATGAGGGCCCTGTCAACAACAGTGGGGGAAATCCTCGGTTGAGGATTGAGAAAAAGGAAGACATATCAGAAGCACTGTTGTGGAAGATTGCATCATCAGAGCAGATGCATTGGAGATGGAGAAACTAGGAGAATGGGATGGAGTCCTTACAGGAAACAGGATGTGAGGAAATGTAGTAAACGATAACTTCACATTTTTCCACATGATATTCCATCTGCCATGTTCTTGCCCACTCACTTAGTCTGTCTAAATCCCCTTGAAGCCTCCTTGCATCACCCTCACAACTCACATTCCCACCTAGTTTTGTATAATCAGCAAAATTGGAAATATTACTTTTGGTCCCTACATCCAAATCAGTGATATAGATTGTGAGTAGCTGGGACTCAAGCACTGCTCCTTGAGGTACCCCACTAGTCACAGACTGCCAACCTGAGAATTTTTTAAAAATTCATTCATGGGATGTGGGCGTCGCTGGCCAGGCCAGCATTTATTGTCCATCCCTAATTGCCCTTGAGAAGGTGGTGGTGAGCTGCCTTCTTGAACCACTGCAGTCCATGTGGGGCAGGTACACCCACAGTGCCGTTAGGAAGGGAGTTCCAGGATTTTGACCCAGTGACAGTGAAGGAACGGCGATATAGTTCCAAGTCAGGATGGTGTGTGGCTTGGAGGGGAAATTGCAGGTGGTGATGTTCCCATGCATCTGCTGCCCTTGTCCTTCAAGTTGGTAGAGGTCGCAGGTTTGGAAGGTGCTGTCTAAGGAGCCTTGGTGCATTGCTGCAGTACATCTTGTAGATGGTACACACTGCTGCCACTGTGCGTCGGTGGTGGAGGGAGTGAATGTTTGTAGATGGGGTGCCTATCAAGCGGGCTGATTTGTCCTGGATGGTGTTGAGCTTCTTGAGTGTTGTTGGAGCTGCACCCATCCAGGCATGTGGAGAGTATTCCATCACACTCCTGACTTGTGCCTTGTAGATGGTGGACAGGCTTTGGGAAGTCAGGAGGTGAGTTACTCGCCTCAGGATTCCTAGCCTCTGACCTGCTCTTGTAGCCACGGTATTTATATGGCTACTCCTGTTCAGTTTCTGATCAATGGTAACCCCTAGGATGTTAATAGTGGGGGATTCAGCGATGGTAATGCCGTTGAATGTCAAGGGGAGATGGTTAAATTCTCTCTTGTTGGAGATGGTCATTGCCTGGCACTTGTGTGGTGTGAATATTACTTGCCACTTATCAGCCCAAGCCTGGATATTGTCCAGGTCTTGCTGCATTTCTACACGGACTGCTTCAGTATCTGAGGAATCACGAATGGTGCTGAACATTGTGCAATCATCAGCGAACATCCCCACTTCTGACCTTATGATGGAGGAAAGTCATTGATGAAGCAGCTGAAGATGGTTGGGCCTAGGACACTACCCTGAGGAGCTCCTGCAGTGAAGTCCTGGAGCTCAGATGATTGACCTCCAACAACCACAATGACCCGTTTATTCCTACTCTCTGTTTTCTGTCCGTTCACCAATTCTCAATCCATGCCAGTATATCACCCCCAATCCTATGTGCTCTAATTTTGCTTACTAACCTTCTGTGTGGGACCTTATTGAAAGCCTTCTGAAAATCCAAATACGTCTTCTCTAATCTTTCCATGTAACTGAAGTCCCTCATCCCTGGAACCAGTCTTGTAAATCTTTTCTGCACCCTCTCTAATGCCTTCACATCCTTCCTGAAGTGTGATGTCCAGAATTGGACAAAATACTCCAGTTGAGGCCAAACCAGTGTTTTATAAAAGTTCATCATACTTTCCTAGCTTTTGTACTCTATGCCTCTATTTATAAAGCCCAGGATCCCAAATGCCTGATTAACCACTTCCTGAACCTGCCCTGTCACCTTCAATGATTTGTGCACATACACCCACAGGTCTCTCTGTTCCTGCACCCCCTTTAGAATTACACCCTTTATTTTATATCGCCTCTCCTCGTTCTTCCAGCCAAAATGAATCACTTCACATTTCTCTGCATTAAATTTCATCTGCCATGCATCCACCTATTAGACCAGCCTGTCTATGTACTCTTGAAGTCTATCACTATCCTCCTCACAATTCACAATACTTCCAAGTTTTGATTCATCTGAAAATGTTGAAATTGTGCCCTGTACACCCAAGTCTAGACCATTAATCTATATCAAGGTCCTAATACCATACTGTATACCTTCCTCCAGTCCAAAAAACAACCGTTCACCTCTACTCTCTGTTTCCTGTCACTCAGCCAACTTCGTATCCATGCTGCCAACTTTGCTGACAAGCCTGTTATGTGGCACTTTATCAAATGCATTTTGGAAGTCCATGTAAACACATCAATCACATAACCCTCAACAACCCTCTCTGTTACTGCATCAAAAAACTCATTCAAGTTAGTTAAGCACGATTTAACAAATCCATGCTGGCTTTCCTTAATAAATCTATACTTCGCCTAGTGACTTAATTTTGTCCCGGTTATCACTTCTAAACACTTTCCCACCATCGAGGTTAAACTGACTGGCCTGTAATTGCTGGGCTTATCCTTACAATCTTTTTTGAACAAGGGTGTAACATTTGCAATTCTCCAGTCCTCTGGTACCATGCCTGTATCTAAGGACGATTGGGAGATTATGGCCAGTGTCTCCACAAATTCCACCTTTACTTTCCTCCAGGAATTAATAAATAAACCAGTGTGGGTAAACTTGCTGGCTTTGGGGAGAAATATTTCATCCTAATGGTGTGAGTTTTCTTGCCTCTAAGTGGGTCACAAATAAAAGATAAAAGAGCGTGAACTGCCAGCTTCAAATAATCAAAAAGAGTTATATTTCTACAGTGCTTTTCACCACCTCAGGATGTCCCAAAGCGCTTTACAATCAATTAAGTATTGTCGTAATGTAGGAAACACAGCAGCCGATTAGTGCACAGCAAGATCCCACAAACAGCGTGATTATGATCAGATGATCTGTTTTTGTGACGTTGATTGAGGTATAAATATTAGACCAGGACACCGGGGAGAGCTCCCCTGCTTTTCTTCCCAATAGTGGCCGTGGGATCTTTTACATCCACCTGAGAGGACAGACAGGGTCCTGATTTAACATCTCATCCAAAAGACGGCACCTCTGACAGTGCAGCACTCCCTCAGTACTGCACTGGAGCATCAGCCTGGATTATGGGCTCAAGTCTCTGGACAGGGAGCCAAACCCATAACCTTCTGACTCAGAGGCAAGGGTGCTAACCACTGAGCCACAGCTGACACACTTCAAAATTAAAATTGAAATAAAAAGAAGAAAAAAACAGCCAAATGTTTGAAATTTGATGCAAAACCAGAAAATGTTGGAAATATATACCAGGTCTCCAGCATTTGGAAGAAAGGAGAGTGGCTAACATTTCAGGTGTACAGACTAAAGACAACTTGCATTAAAATTCCTGCACTGGAGGCAGTTCAGAGAAGCTTCACGAGGTTGATGAAGGGGTTGGCTTATGAGGAACGGTTGAGCAGGTTGGGCCTATACTCATTGGAGTTCAGAACAATGAGAAATGATCTATATTGAAACATATATCATTCTGAAGGCACTTGACAGGTAGATGCTGAAATTATGTTTCCCCTCGTAGGGGAATCTAGAACTAGGGGGCAAAGTTTCAAAATAAGGGGTCTCCCATTTAAGATGGAGATGAGGAGCAATTTCTTCTCTCAGAGGGTTGCTAATATTTGGAATTTTCTTCCCCAGGGAGCAGTGGAGGCTCGGTCATTGAATATATCCAAGGCTGAGTTAAATAGATTTTTGATCTGTAAGGATGTCAAGTGTTATGGGGCTGGCAGGAAAGTGGAACTAAGGCCACAATCAGATCCTGATTGTATTAAATGGCAGAGCAGACTTGAGGGGCCGCATGTTCCTATTTCTTGTGCTCTTGTGCCCCAAGGCACTTCACAGGAGCAGACACCGAGCCAAAGATTTAAGACAAGTGAACAAAAGCTTAGTCAAAGAGATAGTTTTTATAGATGATCTTAAAGAGTTGCCTGGATGGGAGTAGCTACAATGACCCTCAAGAAGCTATCCAGGCAGTATCCTGGACGGAGCAGTTCACTTCAATGATGCCCTTGCCACTGAACTCAACAGCCACCTCCTTCACCAATAGTGCACTGTAGCTACATTATATGCTATCTACAGAATGCATTGCAGCAACTCAACCAGGGTTACGTCAACAACATCAAAGACAATTGCAGGAACACCCGGATTTCCCTCAAGTGCTGAGAAAGACAACAGCAGCAATATCTTAGGAAGACAACTGCTTCCAGGCTCGCCTCCAATTCATTCACCATCCTGAGCTGCACATATGCCGGCCATTTTTTCATTGTTGCTGGGTCAAAACTCTGAAACTCCCAACCTTACAGCACTGTGGATACACCTTCATCACTCGTACTCAAAGAGCAGGTGATCCATCACCACCTTTTAAAGGCAATGTGGAAGGTGTGACACATAAATACTGAAAAAATTACATACCATGCAGGTATTGCAACCACCATGCAAAGCTCTGTGAGAACCCAGTGTTTGTTTGTGCCACGTTTTCTTTTTCTATATCTTATATTTTATGCACTCTTGTAATTTTGTTAACATCACCACTGCAGTATGCAATCATTTCCATCAGTCACTTTCGTTCCCGGGGCAATCACTCCTCGCCATTGATGCGAATAAAACTATTTGGGAAAACAACGAAAAGAAGATACTGATAAAACCAGGCAGCGTGGATAATTGTATTGCACGCAACTTGCTTCTAACCTTGCTACAGTGTGATGTGAAATAATTAATAAAGCATCAACAACCCACATTCATATAGGGCCATTTTTTTTTCTTCTTCTTTGGCCTCCTTGTCTCGAGAGACAATGGGTAAGTGCCTGGAGGTGGTCAGTGGTTTGTGAAGCAGCGCCTGGAGTGGCTATAAAGGCCAATTCTAGAGTGACAGACTCTTCCACAGGTGCTACAGATAAAATTGGTTGTCGGGGCTGTTACACAGTTGGCTCTCCCCTTGCGCTTCTGTCTTTTTTCCTGCCAACTGCTAAGTCTCTTCGACTCGCCACACTTTAGCCCCGCCTTTATGGCTGCCCGCCAGCTCTGGCGAACGCTGACAACTGATTCCCACGACTTGTGACATTGAGGGCCATTTATATAATGAAATATCCCAAAGGGCGCTGAACATGTAATAGAGACTTTGGGAGAAGAGTTCAGGGAGCTGGTCAAAGGGGCAGTCATGGAGATAGGTTTAAGGAAGTTTCTGAAAGTGGGGAGAAAGGGGACAAGGTGCCGGGATTTAGGGAACAAACTATGCGGTGCCTCGATGCTCTGAAAGCCCCGATGGAGTAAAGGGGAGGCTGGAGGAAGCACATAGTCAGAGAGGGCATGGGCCTCAGGGAGGATGCAGAGAGGTTGTGCAGTGAGGTCTAGAATGAATTTGTAAATGAGGAGTGCTCTTTTCAGTAAAAAGAATTTTTCTTTTGGGCACATTCATTATACCAGAAAAAAACAATTATTCTTTGATCAATGGCCAATGTGTGTTGAATGATTAATTCAAGGTCATGCAGTCCTGTTATAGACACCTTGATCACTACAGAGGTTGGGCCTCTGTCCAGTCCCTGTGTTTGAATAAGTCATGCATTCCGCAGTGGCTGTATCTTCATCCTTTGTAAATACTAAAACAGCAGTGACCAAGGCCAATGCTCCCTGATATTTCCTCCCTTCCTTTTGGAAAACACGCAGCATTTCCTGGATCCTTCCCAACCTAAACCTAACATCCTGGATCAGGAACTGGCTGCTTGCCAGTGTTTTACAAAGTTCTGATAGGGTAACACCAGGATCATTTCTCACAACTAAACATTCAACGACTGTTTCTGAAATGAAAAAGATTGATATTTTCTCTCTGGTAAGAAGTGCAGGCAGCTCCCATAAGCTACTAACTGGAACTAACTGCACTGTTAGGAATACCTTTACCACATGATTGCAGCAGTTCCAGAAGGTGGCTTACCATCACTTCCTCAAGGGGTAACTAGAGATGGACAATAAATGCCAGCCTGGCTGTCCTGAAAATGATTTTTAAAATGTTTATTTGTTGCATTAATAGTAGCAAATCCCTTCTGCATCATTGTTTGGAATAATTTGCATTTATACAGTGCCTTGCACCTCCTTGGGACATTCCAAAGTATTTCACAACCAATAAAGTACTTTTAGAATGTTGTAATGCTGGAAAGTCTGGCAGTCAATTTGCACATAGCAAGATCCCATAATCAGCAAGGTGATAATGACCAGATAATGCTGGAGTCCAGAAGACAGGAAAGTGCCCAATTGAAAGATGAAGTGGTGTTCCTCCAGCTTGCATTGAGCTTCATTGGAACAGTGTAGGAGGCCCAGGACAGAGAGGTCAGAATGGGATGGAGAATTAAAATGACAAGTGGTCGGAAGCTCGGGGTCACACTTGCAAGCTGATCAGAGGTTTTCCACAAAGCAATCACCCAATCTGCATTTGGTTTTCCCATGTAGAGGATGCTGCATTTATTTATTAATTTAGAGATATAGCACTGAAACAGGCCCTTCGGCCCACCGAGTCTGTGCCAACCATCAACCACCCATTTATACTAATCCTACACTAATCCCATATTCCTATCCCATCCCCACCATTCTCCTACCTATACTAGGGGCAATTTATAATGGCCAATTTACCTATCAACCTGCAAGTCTTTGCCTGTGGGAGGAAACCGGAGCACCCGGCAGAAACCCACGCAGATACAGGGAGAACTCCACACAGGCAGTACCCAGAATCAAACCCAGGTCGCTGGAGCTGTGAGGCTGAAGTGCTAACCACTGCGCCACTGTGCCACCCTACAATGTGAGTATATAAAATTGAAAGAAGTATAAAGAAATTGCTGTTTCATGTGGAAGGAGTGTTTGGGGCCCTGGAAGGGAGGAAGTAAAAGGGCAGGTGTTTCATCTCCTGTACTTGCAAGGAAAGCTGCCGTGGGAAGGGGAGAGGCTGTTGGGGGTGATTGAGGAGTGGACCAGGGTTTCACAGAGGGAACAGTTCCTTGGGAATTGAAAGGGAAGGGGATGATGCATTTGGTGGCGTCTTCACACTGGAGGTTAGAATTAGAATTAGAATTAGAACATTACAGCGCAGTACAGGCCCTTCGGCCCTCGATGTTGCGCCGACCTGTGAAACCATCTGACCTACACTATTCCATTTTCATCCATACGTCTATCCAATGACCACTTAAATGCCCTTAAAGTTGACGAGTCTACTACTGTTGCAGGCAGGGCGTTCCACGCCCCTACTACTCTCTGAGTAAAGAAACTACCTCTGACATCTGTCCTATATCTATCACCCCTCAACTTAAAGCTATGTCCCCTCGTGTTTGCCATCACCATCCGAGGAAAAAGACTCTCACTATCCACCCTATCTAACCCTCTGATTATCTTATATGTCTCTATTAAGTCACCTCTCCTCCTCCTTCTCTCCAACGAAAACAACCTCAAGTCCCTCAGCCTTTCCTCGTAAGACCTTCCCTCCATACCAGGCAACATCCTAGTAAATCTCCTCTGCACCCTTTCCAAAGCTTCCACATCCTTCCTATAATGTGGTGACCAGAACTGCACGCAATACTCCAGGTGCGGTCTCACCAGAGTTTTGTACAGCTGCAGCATGACCTCGTGGCTCCGAAACTCGATCCCCCTACTAATAAAAGCTAACACCCCATATGCCTTCTTAACATCCCTATTAACCTGGGTACCAACCTTCAGGGATTTATGTACCTGGACACCACGATCTCTCTGTTCATCTACACTACCAAGAATCTTCCCATTAGCCCAGTACTCTGCATTCCTGTTACTCCTTCCAAAGCGAATCACCTCACACTTTTCCGCATTAAACTCCATTTGCCATCTCTCAGCCCAGCTCTGCAGCCTATCTATGTCCCTTTGTACCCTACAACATCCTTCGGCACTATCCACAACTCCACCGACCTTAGTGTCATCCGCAAATTTACTAACCCACCCTTCTACACCCTCTTCCAGGTCATTTATAAAAATGACAAACAGCAGTGGCCCCAAAACAGATCCTTGCGATACACCACTAGTAACTAAACTCCAGGATGAACATTTGCCATCAACCACCACCCTCTGTCTTCTTTCAGCTAGCCAATTTCTGATCCAAAGCTCTAAATCACCTTCAACCCCATACTTCCGTATTTTCTGCAATAACCTACCATGGGGAACCTTATCAAACGCCTTACTGAAATCCATATACACCACATCCACTGCTTTACCCTCATCCACCTGTTTGGTCACCTTCTCGAAAAACTCAATAAGGTTTGTGAGGCACGACCTACCCTTCACAAAACCGTGCTGACTATCGCTAATGAACGTATTCTTTTCTAGATGATTATAAATCCTGTCTCTTATAACCTTTTCCAATATTTTACCCACAACCGAAGTAAGGCTCACAGGTCTATAATTACCAGGGCTGTCTCTACTCCCCTTCTTGAACAAGGGGACAACATTTGCTATCCTCCAGTCTTCCGGCACTATTCCTGTCGACAATGACGACATAAAGATCAAGGACAAAGGCTCTGCAATCTCCTCCCTAGCTTCCCAGAGAATCCTAGGATAAATCCCATCTGGCCCAGGGGACTTATCTATTTTCACACTTTCCAAAATTGATAACACCTCCTCCTTGTGAACCTCAATCCCATCTAGCCTAGTAGCCTGAATCTCAGTATTCTCCTCGACAACATTTTCTTTCTCTACTGTAAATACTGACGCAAAATATTCATTTAACGCTTCCCCTATCTCCTCTGATTCCACACACAACTTCCCACTACTATCCTTGATTGGCCCTAATCTAACTCTAGTCATTCTTTTATTCCTGATATACCTATAGAAAGCCTTAGGGTTTTCCCTGATCCTATCCGCCAATGACTTCTCGTGTCCTCTCCTTGCTCTTCTTAGCTCTCCCTTTAGATCCTTCCTGGCTAGCTTGTAACTCTCAAGCGCCCTAACTGAGCCTTCACGTCTCATCCTAACATAAGCCTTCTTCTTCCTCTTGACAAGCGCTTCAACTTCTTTAGTAAACCACGGCTCCCTCGCTTGACAACTTCCTCCCTGCCTGACAGATACATACTTATCAAGGACACGCAGTAGCTGCTCCTTGAATAAGCTCCACATTTCGATTGTTCCCATCCCCTGCAGTTTCCTTCCCCATCCTACGCATCCTAAATCTTACCTAATCGCATCATAATTTCCTCTCCCCCAGCTATAATTCTTGCCCTGCGGTATATACCTGTCCCTGCCCATCGCTAAGGTAAACCTAACCGAATTGTGATCACTATCACCAAAGTGCTCACCTACATCTAAATCTAACACCTGGCCGGGTTCATTTCCCAGTACCAAATCCAATGTGGCATCGCCCCTGGTTGGCCTGTCTACATACTGTGTCAGAAAACCCTCCTGCACACACTGGACAAAAACTGACCCATCTAAAGTACTCGAACTATAGTATTTCCAGTCAATATTTGGAAAGTTAAAGTCCCCCATAATAACTACCCTGTTACTCTCGCCCCTGTCGAGAATCATCTTCGCTATCCTTTCCTCTACATCTCTGGAACTATTCGGAGGTCTATAAAAGACTCCCAACAGGGTGACCTCACCTCTCCTGTTTCTAACCTCGGCCCATACTACCTCAGTAGACGAGTCCTCAAATGTCCTTTCTGTCCCTGTAATACTCTCCTTGATTAACAATGCCACCCCCCCCCCCCCCCCTCTTTTACCATCTTCTCTGTTCTTACTGAAACATCTAAATCCCGGAACCTGCAACATCCATTCCTGCCCCTGCTCTACCCATGTCTCCGAAATGGCCACTACATCGAGATCCCAGGTACCAACCCATGCTGCAAGCTCACCCACCTTATTCCGGATGCTCCTGGCGTTGAAGTAGACACACTTTAAACCAGGTTCTTGCTTGCCAGTGCCCTATTGCGTCCTTGTAACCTTATCCCTGACCTCACTACTCTCAACATCCTGTACACTGGCATTACAATTTAGGTTCCCATTCCCCTGCTGAATTAGTTTAAACCCCCCCCGAAGAGCACTAGCAAATCTCCCCCCCAGGATATTGGTACCCCTCTGGTTCAGGTGAAGACCATCCTGTTTGTAGAGGTCCCACCTACCCCAGAAAGAGCCCCAATTATCCAGGAAACCAAAACCCTCCCTCCTGCACCATCCCTCCAGGTGGTGGAATTGGTGGAAGATGATGCATTGCTTGTGGAGGCTGATGGGGTGGAAGGTGCAGACAATGGTAACCTGATCGTGATTCTGGGAGGGAAGGAGGGGAAGCGAGAACAGATGTGCGGGAAGTGGGACAGACATGGTCAAGGGCCCTGTCGACCACGGTGGAGGGGGAATCCTCAGTTGAGGAAAAAGGAAGACATATTGAAAGCATTGGTATGGGAGGTGGCATCAACAGGACAGAGACAGAAAAACTGGGAGAATGGAATAGACTCCTTACAGGAAGATGTGAGGAAGTGTAATCAGTGTAAGGTAGCTGTGGGAGTCAGTGGAGTAGAGCAGATATTGACCAACAGTCTATTGCAAAAATGGAGATAGAGAAGTTGACAAAGGTAAGGGAAGAGTCAGAGATGAACCATGTGCAGATGAGGGAAGGGTGGAAATGGGAAACAAAGCTGATGACATTTTCCAGTTCAGGTCGAGAGCCGTGATACAGTCATCAATTTACCAGAAACAGAGATGAGCAAGAGGGTCCGAGAAAGGTTCCAACAAAGAATGTTTCACATATCCCACAAAAAGGCAGACATAGCTAGGAACCTTACAGGTTTCCATAGCAACACTTTTTATTTGGATGAAGTGAATGGAGTTAAAGGAGAAGTTGTTCAATGTGAGAACAAGTTCAGACAGGTGGAGGAGGGTGGTGGTGGATGAGGACTAGTTGGGCCTCCATTCAAGGAAGAAGTGGAGAGCCTTAAGACCGTCCTGGTGGGAGTTGGAAGTGTAAAGGGATTGGATGTTCATGGTGAAAAGGAGATGGGTTGGGGCCAGGAAACTGTTAAAGTGGTAGTGGGTGTTGGAAGTCATGGACGTAGGTGGGAAGAGACAGGACAGGAGTAGAAGAAAAAAATAGTTGATATCGGAAGAAATCAGTGCCATGGCTTAAATGATTGCCCTATCAGGCAACCCTGTTGTAGATCTTTGAAATGAGGTAGACGTGGTCTGTGTGGGGTTGAGGGACGATGAAGTTGAAGGCTGTGGAGATAAGCTCTCCAGCGGAGATGAGGTCGGTGACAGTCTGGGAAGTGATGGCTTGATGTGGGGTCATGGAAGGAGAGGTCAGAGAATTGGCATTCAGCCTCCGAAAGGTAGACTTCAGCTCCTCGAGCACCAACAGTGTCACCCTTGTTTAATGGTTTAATGGTAAATTTAGGATTGGACCTGAGGGAAGCTGCAATTGTTCTACTTAAGCTGAGAAGGTTAAAGGGCGATTTAATAGAGATGTTCAAAATCACGTGGAGTTTTGATAGTAGAAATAGTTCTCCCTATTTACTCTGTCAGTAACTAGAGGACGCGGATTTAAGGTTGGCAGAAGAACCAGAGGAGAGTTGAGGGGAATTTTTTTTTCCGCAGCGAGTTATGATCTGAAAGGGGGGTGGAAACAAATTCAATAATAATCTTCAAAGGGGAATTGGAGAAATACTTGAAACAGAAAAAGTTACGGGGCAATGGGGAAAAAGCAAAGGGGGAAATGGGACTAATTGGACAGCTCTTTCAAAAGGCCAGCACAGGCATGATGGGCTGAATGGACTCCTGCGGTGCTGTATGGTTTTATATGCACACATGATCTGGTTATTATCTCACGGACTTAAAATCTCAGGGTTCAGCTGATGTTCATAAACAGCTTGCATATTGAGCTTGCGCTTCATGACAATGTCACATGAACCACTTGATTTGCCTTCTTACAAAGCTCCATTGTGTTGACTTGGTCTCTGCAGCCTACAGTATGGCACTTACCTTGCATAAGGACTTGTAATTTGCATATCTCCATGGAGTTACTATGGAATGCCATGACACTGGCTGCATAGTTACTGTCACTGTATAATTTGCAATAAGTGACTCAGCACTAACTAAAAACAGCAATATACAGGCTGAACTTAATGTTGCATCATTTGGAAGCAGTGTTACTGTTTCTCATTGCTGTGCGGCTTTTTATTTTCCAAATTCCCTCGCAGAATATTCATTACTTAAAACTTTCTCTTGCAAGAGCCCTCCCCAGGTTGAATGCATCAGCAAAAAGTAAACAAGGTGTGTGTCTTATTTATGAAGAAAGGGATGAACTGATCGGAATGGCTCGCTCTGCTCTGAGCCAAGCTGCATATTACTGAGCAGAGGCACAACCTCAGAGCAGCAGTGAAAAATCCAATTGGATTGTTGACGTTGGATGACACTAACTTGCATTCATATAGCGCCTTTAACACAATAAAACATCCCAAGGCACATCACAGGAACGTTATCAAAATTTGTGACAAAGCGACATAAGGAGATATTAGAAATAAAAACAAGAAATGCTGGAAATAATCAGCAGGTCTGGCAGCATCTGAACTCTGAAGAAGTTCTCTAGAAGGGTCACTGACTTGAAACGTTAACTCTGCTTCTCTCTCCACAGATGCTGCCAAGTTCTGAAGAAGGGTCACTGACCTGAAACGTTAACTCTGTTTCTCTCTCCACAGATGCTGTCAGACCTGCTGAGTATTTCCAGCATTTCTTGTTTTTATTTCAGATTTCCAGCATCCGCAGCATTTTGCTTTTTTTTTAATTCATTCATGGGTTGTGGGCGTCGCTGGCCAGGCCAGCATTTATTGCCCATCCCTAATTGCCCTTGAGAAGGTGGTGGTGAGCTGCCTTCTTGAACCGCTGCAGTCCATTTGGGGTAGGTATACCCACAGTGCTGTTAGGAAGGGAGTTCCAGGATTTTGACCCAGTGACAGTGAAGGAACGGTGATATAGTTCCAAGTCAGGATGGTGTGTGACATGGAGGGGGACTTGCAGGTGCTGGTGTTCCCATGCATTTGCTGCCCTTGTCCTTCCAGGTGATAGAGGTTGCGGGTTTGGAAGGTGCTGTCTAAGGAGCCTTGGTGCGTTGCTGCAGTGCATCTTGTAGATGGTACACACTGCTGCCACTGTGCGTTGGTGGTGGAGGGAGTGAATGTTTGTAGATGGGGTGCCAGTCAAGCGGGCTGCTTTGTCCTGGATGGTGTTGAGCTTCTTGAGTGTTGTTGGAGCTGCACCCATCCAGGCAAGTGGAGAGTATTCCATCACACCCCTGACTTGTGCCTTGTAGATGGTGGATAGGCTTTGGGAGTCAGGAGGCGAGTTATTCGCCACAGGATTCCTAGCCTCTGACCTGCTCTTGTAGCCACGGTATTTATATGGCTACTCCTGTTCAGTTTCTGGTCAATGGTAGCCCCTAGGATGTTGATAGTGGGGGATTCAGCGATGGTAATGCCGTTGAATGTCAAGGGGAGATGGTTAGATTCTCTTTTGTTGGAGATGGTCATTGCCTGGCACTTGTGTGGTGTGAATGTTACTTGCCACTTATCAGCCCAAGCCTGGATATTGTCCTGGTCTTGCTGCATTTCTACACGGACTGGTTCAGTATCTGAGAAGTCACGAATGGTGCTGAACATTGTGCAATCATCAGCGAACATCCCCACTTCTGACCGTATGATTGAAGGAAGGTCATTGATGAAGCAGCTGAAGATGGTTGGGCCTAGGACACTATCCTGAGGAACTCCTGCAGTGATGTCCTGGAGCTCAGATGATTGACCTCCAACAACTACAACCATCTTCCTTTGCGCTGGGTATGATTCCAGCCAGCGGAGGGTTTTCCCCCTGATTCCCATTGACCTCAGTTTTGCTAGGGCTCCTTGATGCCATACTTGATGTCAAATGCTGCCTTGATGTCAAGGGCAGTCACTCTCACCTCACCTCTTGAGTTCAGCTCTTTTGTCCATGTTTGAACCAAGGCTGTAATGAGGTCAGGAGCTGAGTGGCCCTGGCGGAACCCAAACTGAGTGTCACTGAGCAGGTATTGCTAAGCAAGTGCCGCTTGATGGCACTGTTGATGACACCTTCCATCACTTTACTGATGATTGAGAGCAGGCTGATGGGGCAGTAATTGATCGGGTTGGACTTGTCCTGCTTTTTGTGTACAGGACATACCTGGGCAATTTTCCACATTGCAGGGTAGATGCCAGTGTTGTAGCTGTACTGGAACAGCTTGGCTAGGGGCATGGCAAGTTCTGGAGCACAGGTCTTCAGTACTATTGCTGGAATGTTGTCAGGGCCATAGCTTTTGCAGTATCCAGTGCCTTCAGTCGTTTCTTGATATCACGCGGAGTGAATCGAATTGGCTGAAGTCTGGCATCTGTGATGCTGGGGACTTCAGGAAGAGGCCAAGATGGATCATCAACTTGGCACTTCTGGCTGAAGATTGTTGCAAATGCTTCAGCCTTATCTTTCGTACTGATGTGCTGGGCTCCCCCATCATTGCGGATGGAGATATTTGTGGAGCCACCTCCTCCAGTTAGTTGTTTAATTGTTCACCACCATTCACGGCTGGATGTGGCAGGACTGCAGAGCTTAGATCTGATCCGTTGGTTATGGGATCGCTTATCTCTATCGCAGGCTGCTTACGCAGTTTGGCACGAAGATAGTCCTGTGTTGTACATTCACCAGGTTGACACCTCATTTTGAAGTGTGCCTGGTGCTGCTCCTGGCATGCCCTCCTGCACTCTTCATTGAACCAGGGTTGGTCTCCTGGCTTGATGGTAATGGCAGAGTGGGAAATATGCCGGGCCATGAGGTTACAGATTGTGGTTGAGTACAATTCTGCTGCTGCTGATGGCCCACAGCGCCTCATGGATGCCCAGTTTTACATTGCTAGATCTGTTCGAAATCTATCCCATTTAGCACGGTGGTAGTGCCACACAACACGAGGGACGGTATCCTCAATGTGAAGGCGGGACTTTGTCTCCACAAAGACTGTGCGGTGGTCACTCCTACCAATACAGTCATGGACAGAAGCATCTGCGGTAGGCAGATTGGTGAGGACGAGGTCAAGTATGTTTTTCCCTCACCACCTGCCGCAGATCCAGTCTAGCAGCTATGTCCTTTAGGACTCGGCCAGCTCGGTCAGTGGTGGTGCTATCGAGCCACTCTTGGTGATGGACATTGAAGTCCCCCATCCAGAGTACATTTTGTGCCCTTGCCACCCTCAGTGCTTCCTCCAAGTGGTGTTCAACATGGAGGAGTACTGAGTCATCAGCTGAGGGAGGGTGGTAGGTGGTAATCAGTAGGAGGTTACCTTGCCCATGTTTGACCTGGAGCCATGAGACTTCATGGGGTCCGGAGTTGATGTTGAGGACTCCCAGGGCAACTCCCTCCCTACTGTATACCACTGTGTCACCACCTCTGGTGGGTCTGTCCTGCCGGTGGGACAGGACATACCCGGGGATGGTGATGGCAGTGTCTGCGACATTGTCTGTAAGGTATGATTCCATGAGTATGACTATGTCAGGCTGTTGCTTGACTAGTCTGTGGGACAGCTCTCCCAACTTTGGCACAAGCCCCCAGATGTTAGTCAGGAGGACTTTGCAGGGTCGACAGGGCTGGGTTTGCCATTGTCATTTCCGGTGCCTAGGTCGATGCTGGGTGGTCCGTCCGGTTTCATTCCTTTTTATTGACTTCGTAGTGGTTAGGTACAACTGAGTGGCTTGCTAGGCCATTTCAGAGGGCATGGAAGAGTTAACCACATTGCTGTGGGTCTGGAGTCACATGTAGGCCAGACCAGGTAAGAACAGCAGATTTCCTTCCCTAAAGGACATTAGTGAACCAGATGGGTTTTTACAACAATCAACAATGGTTTCATGGCCATCATTAGACTAGCTTTTAATTCCAGATTTATTAATTAAATTCAAATTCCACCTTCTGCTGTGGTGGGATTCGAACCCAGGAAATACCCTGGGTCTCTGGGTTATTAGTCCAGTGATAATACCACTACGCCACTGTCTACCTGTTAAGGAGATATTAGGGCAGATGACCAAAACCTTGGTCAAAGAGGTAGGTTTTAAGGAGCATCTTAATGGAGGAAAGAGAGATAGAGGGGTTTAGGGAGGGAATTTCAAGACTTAAGATCCAAGCAGCTGAAGGCATAGTACAAGGACATGTGGAGGTTCAGATGCACAGGCCACTTGCACTCTTGGCTACAAATTCATAGGACCCATAGCTTCCAGCGGAGTAATCCGAGGAAGTGTTCCCCTGACTTAGAATCAAAGTCAGTAAACATTCAAAATGTAGCGGCATTATTAATGAGATATCTAAATCACTCCAATACTGCCTTGCAAACATATAAATTACTGGTGAGAATAGTACGTGAGGGTTCCCTGTCCAAGGTGCTAAATTGTTTATGGGTCAGTGTTATCGAAATAGCAGCAAGTTATACAAACAAGATAAATCTTCACTCCCCATCAACCACAGTAATTGCTAGTCTTGGAATCAAACCCTTAAGTGTACCTACCCATTGCATACTAAAAGACCAAATCGCAGGCTGTTCCCCCTAGATATGACTACAGTTGGAAGAAAGAGTTGGAAACTGAAATCTGTTACCAAGAAAAGTTTAATAGTGACTTTTCTTAAACAGTGCCATATACTCTTATGTTACACATTAAGGCCACAAAAACTATTAGTTTTATATTTAAACAAATTAATCGAAGATTTTATTAAAACAATTTTTTTTTCATTCGTATAGACACAATACAAAATAGGATGAAGGAAGAATCACAAAGCTGGCAGGTCAGAAACTCAGTTTATTTCTGTGGCCCGAGGATCATAAAACAAAAATGACCCTCACAATTACCCGAAACATATAGTGTTTATTATTCAGCTTTGCACCGTTTATTCCTCTTCCAAATTCAAGGGATAAGAAACAGTGACAGGGTGGTAATAATGCAAAAATACAAATTGATTACCTTTCTGCCTGTAATCATGCCAGGTTCTGTGTTAACTATGCAATAAAGTTATCATTTTTAAAGTGCAACAGAGGCCATAGAGATACACATGTTTGCGGAGCCCCTGTTGGAAGTCTGCAAACTGGCTGGTGTCTGCTCAGGGGCTCAGTTTTCCTTAATCTACTTGCTCCAATCTGATTAATTGGAGAAAGCAACAATGATGGATTGGGGGATTGCCAATGCAACAAACTTTGGCCAGTTCTCTGAACACATTAATTCAACAACAATCCCTTCTAAAATGAGAGGGTCACAACTAACCCACCAGCTAAATGTAATACTATTTTGGTTGAGAGGCTTTTCTTCCAGTTCACAGTGCTAGTCTGTGCCAAAAAGACAAATGTATTTTACAAGTTGGTCACATTCAGAAATGCTGCAGTATTGGGATTCTGCAAATATGGCCACGAGAGCTTTATGGACACCGCATCAGGACTCATAAAAGCAACACTGCATTACTTAACATTCGTCTTACTTAATGGTTCCCACAACTGACCGTCTCTAGAACCTCACAACCTACAGATACCATCTCCACTCCCCCTCCTCACAACCTACAGATACCATCTCCACTCCCCCCCCTCCTCACAACCTACAGATACCATCTCCACTCCCCCCCTCCTCACAACCTACAGATACCATCTCCACTCCCCCCCTCCTCACAACCTACAGATACCATCTCCACTCCCCCCCTCCTCACAACCTAGATACCATCTCCACTCCCCCCCTCCTCACAACCTAGATACCATCTCCACTCACCCCCTCCTCACAATCTACAGATACCATCTCCACTCCCCCCCTCCTCACAACCTACAGATACCATCTCCACTCCCCCCCTCCTCACAACCTACAGATACCATCTCCACTCCCCCCCTCCTCACAACCTACAGATACCATCTCCACTCCCCCCCTCCTCACAACCTACAGATACCATCTCCACTCCCCCCTCCTCACAACCTACAGATACCATCTCCACTCCCCCCTCCTCACAATCTACAGATACCATCTCCACTCACCCCCTCCTCACAATCTACCGATACCATCTCCACTCCCCCCCTCCTCACAATCTACAGACACCATCTCCACCCTCCCTCCTCACAACCTACAGATACCATCTCCACCCCCCCCTCCTCATAACCTACAGATACCATCTCCACTCCCCCCCCTCCTCACAATCTACAGATACCATCTCCACTCACCCCCTCCTCACAATCTACAGATACCATCTCCACTCCCCCCCTCCTCACAACCTACAGATACCATCTCCACTCCCCCCCCTCCTCATAACCTACAGATACGATCTCCACTCCCCCCCCCCACAACCTACAGATACCATCTCCACCCCCCCCCCTCCTCACAATCTACAGATACCATCTCCACCCCCCCTCCTCACAATCTACAGATACCATCTCCACCCCCCCCTCCTCACAACCTATAGATACCATCTCCACCCCCCCCTCCTCACAATCTACAGATACCATCTCCACCCCCCCTCCTCACAATCTACAGCTACCATCTCCACCCCCCCTTCCTCACAACCTACAGATACCATCTCCACCCCCCCTCCTCACAATCTACAAATACCATCTCCACCCCCCCCCCTCCTCACAACCTACAGATACCATCTCCACCCCCCCTCCTCACAATCTACAAATACCATCTCCACCCACGCCCCCTCCTCACAACCTACAGATACCATCTCAACACCCCCCCCCCTCCCCCCACCCACTGGCCCCCTGACTCCCATGTAAAAGTAGAGCCTAAACCTGTGAAAATTCCTTTCCTGGTACAGTTCTGAACATTCATCACCATTCCAGTGAGTGACACAAAGAAGGATGTTAGTATTATTCTGGTCGAGTGCAAGGAATGTTTTTACTTGCATGTTAGTGACGACAAAGTTTGGAAATAGATTGCTATTCATCTTTGGACAGTTAGCAAAAGAAAAATAAAAAATCTCTCAGACAGAATCAGAAGGATGGTCGATTTAAGGATTTGGAGTAAACATCACTCTTTTGCTCACCATAGCGATACCTGACGCTCAGCAGGTTTCAGCTTCTCAATTGAGACACTGTTCAGATTTGCATATCCAATTTTCAGAAGGTGGGGGGGAAAATGTTGATGCAATGACAATCCCCCAACTAGAATTTTCAACGCGTTCTCTGTAAATGAGACTGGACTATGCCAATTGCAGAATGTCTTACTCCCCCTTACCTTCAGCTTTGCTGTTTCAACAGGTTTTCAAATTTTGATGCATTACTTCTTTCTAGAATGCCAACTCAGCATTGGATTGTTGATCACGTGATTAAACTGGGCACTGCTACATCTGATTGGACTTCATTCCTCCCTCACTGAATCCCTATTTAAGTTCCAATAAAAACCCTCTTACCTTCACACTGCTGCAAGTTTGGTCTTTCCCCTCTTTCAAACAGTTGCCAAACTCGAGTGATTATATGCTCAAGGCTGTTTACATTTTCGTGGCTTAGGAATAAGATGAGGACCAGGCCAGCTGGTGAGATACCAGTTACTCCGCACTGCTCCACCTCACTGCAAACCATTGAAACGGTTCACTAGCTGCCGGGAGGGAAACTCATGGAACGATACCTGGATCAGCCAAATAAGCCCAAGTAGCAGTTTTATTCTGCAACTTAACCTACTAACCTGCAGTTTGAGGTCACCTGCTTGTTTCTACCTGGTTAACTACAATTGAGCTGACTAAACTATCACTTTGAGTCTGAGCTCAAGGTCAGGCCAAAATTCTCGTCGCTGTTGCATCTGCTGTTTAAATGTTTGTGCCAAACAGGTGAACTTTGTTGAAGTGAACAGCCTTTTCTCATCCTTGGGTTTTCTGAAGTGCAGCTGTAAAATTCAGATCAATTTAGTTTCTAGCCAATTCAAACTAAACTCTGTTGGCCAAACTGTACATGCCTACTTATCCTAGCTTTAGTGTGCAGTAAGTGGAGACGATTTCACAAAGTATGGCTGAGAGGCGCCATAGAGTTTACTGATCTTATCATTACAACAGTGACTACACTACAAAAGTACTTCATTGGCTGTAAAACGCTTTGGGACGTCTTGAGGTTGTGAAAGGTGCTATCGAAATGCAAGTTCTTTCTTTCCGTCATTGAAACCCATAATCGCCCTCTATTTTGGCACAAATAGAAGATTTTTTTTATTAAGATGTTCACCAACCATTTTGTCAGCACATGACAAGCATTTTGGACCCAGTAACTGAGTGGTGAAGGCACGCGGTCAGCAATGAGAACACAGCCAATTCCAAGGATGCTGTCACAGAGCTGTCAGTCTTAACATGCCTTTTTAAAAACAGAACTACAATGCCTGCGGTCAATCAGACCACAACTAGCGAATGAGATTAAGGTTTGTCAATACTTTCTCATTCCTCTGATCAAAGCAGCCTGCACTTTCTCACTTAATCCATGTTGGTGGGTTTAAAACACCAACACAGGTTAGTCACATTACTGTCATCTCAAGGCTTCTGGGTAAAACCCATTCAAGAAATGCAAAGGAATTGTTAATTGCATCATTTAACCAGAACCCTTCATATAAAGTCAAGCCAACTCAGCTGATCTAAATCCGCACAGCCACACTGCTTACAGGGACAGGAAACTGTCAAGGAACAGTCATAGCAGTTAAATGTAGGGAACATGAGTAATGAAAAAAATGATTCCATTGGGATTTTTCTCCCTTCGTTTCTCTCAATGTCTGATCTTACAGCTGGACCTGATCCCATACATTAAACTATAAAATGTGATGGCCCGGAACATCCCTTTCAGAGATACACATCAAGACGAATGAGCATGCTCGGTGTCAGATCTCTCCTCAAACTCCTAGTGCAAGCAGATATACTCAAGCTCGAGTGCAGCTCACCCACGTCTCCAGCCCTTGCATCAGTGACTAGGTTGTCTGATCAGCTAAATATAAATTTACTTCATTTAGATAAATTTTTTTTAATGTTTTGTGAAATATCGTCAACAAATTCTACAACTTGGGGAATTTGGAAACTCCCAACAAGTCTTTGCTCTTTATAAATAGATTGTCCAGACAATTATTAAGGTGCCAAAAGAATGCCTGTTTACTCAACAATAATTTGTGCTGTAGTTTATCTTAACCTGTCCACATTATCCAGATTTGCGTCAGACCAAATTTATTTAGTATGAATTGCCACTGGTTCCAATTTCTGAGTTTGGTTGATCAAGTATACATTTTCTGACATGGGATGGGGGGTGGGGGGGGGAGCGAAATTCTAACCAAACCTTCCCATTGGGAACCAGATGACATCGGGCACAATGCTGGTTTCACACCCCACTTGATTTTACTCCCAGTGAGAGACTAATACTGGGTGGGGTGTAAACAGGCAATCCACCTCGTCTTGTCGGTTTCCCATCTGTTGAGTTATGTTAAAGTTACCCCTTGGATGTCACTAGTGTGGAGTACTATAGGGCATTTGAATAGCACAGAGACACATCCATTGGCACTATCAGGCAGTACAAACGTTTGTCAAGTTACAACACGTACTGGAAAACTAATATCTACAGGATTTGAACTGATCTCAACAATGCTCTCTACCTTTGAGCAGATTGTCAAAGCAGCTACCACTTTTAAACGCTTTAGTGTCCATTTTAAGAAACAGGTAGCCAAAACAGTAATTTTAAAACTTGATTTGTCTCTTCAAGGCCTCTTAAATGAGACAGGCTGCCGTGTGTAGACAGAAGGGGAACCTCCTCCAAAAATGGGCCTTTATGTCCAGCACAGACCTCTGTCCAATGACCCAAATGTTAGTAACACAACCCCCAGCAATGTTTTTTGGTTTTCTAATGCTGAAGTGAGTGCAACTGTTAATGACTCAATTAGAAAACAATAGCAAGCCACTGCCGAATGCCCAAGAGGGTCGGTGAGGGTGTGGGGGGTGGGGGGGGGTGGCTCAGAAATACTAAATCAAGCAACAAGTTTCTAGATGAAAGGTCACCGACCTAAAAAGTTAGCTCTATTTCTCTCACCACAGATGTTGCCTGAGCTGAATATTTCCAGCATTTTCTGTGTTTATTTAATAATATTTAGTGCAAGGGTTTGTGTTGCTCGCTTGAAATTCTTTTTTAATATGGTCTTGGCCCCAGACCTGAAGTCTTACCTGACTCCTTTATATTTTTGACAATTTTCCCCTCAGTTTTGATATTTATATATTTTACATTTTTTCTTCACTAAGCAACGAAACAAAAACAAAACACTTATTGTCCCTCATCAGATTTTCTGCTCTTTGAGTAATTTATATATTTAAAAAAAGCACCAACTCTCCTGTAGAATACTTAAGTCACCAAGTCTTTTAAAGATATGCAGAGCTAAAAATAAATTCTTTTTCCACCGATAGAGGCTGTGGTTGAAGAGTTTTGCTTCTGTCCATTGAATGTGGAACTGTAGTGACTACAAGAGTTAGTTCAATTGGGATTTCCCCAAGTCAGCCATCCGTTCTCCAGCTCTGATGGACTTCAACCTCTTCACTTACAACCAGTAGAAGCTCACAGTTCTTCCCCCTCAGCTGGTGTTTCAGAAACTTTCTGTGTGATGATTAGAAATATACAATACAGCGTCAGAGAAAACCTTCAATACAATGTACAAATTTGCAGTTCACACTGAACACATCAAGGGATCAGATAAGCAACAGATATGATTATATAAATCACTTTCTTTCACACTCTGACATCCCAATGAGGTTACTGCCTTGTGTTCACCCCTTTCATCCAAATTTGTTTACTTTCCCACTCTAGACTTGATGGGCCGAATGGTCTCTTTCTCAGCTGTACTATTCTATGATTCCAATTTGCTGTCTCCTTCAATAGACTTCTAATGGTTGCAAAGTGCTCTCCGGCACTTTATCCAGTTGGTCATTATGCATGTGTGGGCTGTGGTACTAGCAGGCTATCCGACTGGGGAGGGCATCATAGCCGAGTCCGATCAAATCCCCATTCAGCGCCTGTGCATACCCCATTAGAGGCAAGAGTCATTTGCCTGCATAAATAATTGCTTCAAATTATCTCATGGTGTGATGCATTGATAAGGCGCTAGATTAATGCAAGTATATTAATGCAGGAGTGCCATCAGGAAGGATTCCTTTTTCTTTCCACCATGCAAGGTCGATGTAGCTAACTGCAGCCCCCTGTAGTACTTCCCTCAGCTGACAGCTAATAGACTGGTGTTCGAATTTGGCACTCTCATGGCCTATATGGTTCACAAGACATTAAGACATCAGGATGGTCTTAAATTAAATTCTTCATTTAAAACATTCCCCGAGCAGCTACTGTGCCAGATTTTCCCACGTGCTGCGGCTATTTATATTACACAAAGTCAGGAAGTTACAATATTTCAAACTTGGAACTAATTTTCTTCCATTCAAATGGGATCCTTTTCTCTCACATACACAGACTACGCAGCGGTGAGGGGGCTGTCACTGGATGGTGGTCTGGAGTAGCAGCCCTGGGCACAGAGAGTGACTGCAGCACCCACACTGCTGCCCCAGCAGAGCATATTTTCTATTAAACAGTATGGGATGCAGTTAAAAGTAATCGCCCGACTAACTCATCTTGTATCAAACTGCTATGAACAAGTGCAACTTTTCAAGAATCATAGAATAGTTATAGCTCAGAAGGAGGCCATTTGGCCCATTATGTCTGTGCCAGCTGTCTGCAAGAGCAACTCCCTGCCTTTTCCCCATAGCCCTGAAAATCTTTTCTCTTCAATTATCCAATTCCCCTTTCTAATTCCCTTTTGAAAGTTATTCCTGAATCTGCTTCCATCACCCTTTCAGGCAGCGCGTTCCAGCTCATCATAACTCACTGTGTGAAAACATTCTCAACTTCTCTCTTAATTAACTTATTATTTGCAACATCTTTGCAAATTATCCTCCGGACAACTATCCTTCTGCCAGGGGAAACTGTTTCTCCTTGTTTACTCTCATCAAAACCCCTCATAATTTTGAACACCTCGATGAAATCTCCTCTTAAACTTCTCTACACTAAAGATAACAACCCCAGCTTCTCTCATCGCCCTACATAACTGAAGTCACTCATTTTTCTTATTCATTCATGGAATGTGGCGAGGTGAGCAGTTATTCCCCCAGTATAATTCTGGCAAATCTTCTCATGGGCTGACACCCCACCCCTGCCTCCCCTCCAACCTCAAATAATGTACTTAGGGGCTGATCGAACCCCCCCCGCCCCCCCTTGCCAGCAACACCCATACCCTGAGAATGAATAAAAATCTCACACAGATTAGAATGCAATATGTTTGCTCTTGGTGATGGAGGGCCGGTGACTCCTGTTGGAATGAGTGTGTGAATGCCAGGCAAGGACAGGATTGGCCTTCGCTACAATGGCCCTCCTTCAACCCAACAGACAAATAACCTGCTGCCAGTCAATGTATAGACTCTCACATGAAACATGTCCCTTTGATGGCTGTTGCTGTGGAACCCAACCCAGCAACAGGCAACACATTCACGGGATTAAGAGCAAAATTAGTGAAGAACATTTATTTTGAAGGGACAGTGGGCTATCCGACTGTGGGGGCATCACATGCCAGCCCAATTTTGTACTTACCCAATGTGTGCACGCGCGCGCACACACACACTTGGAGACACACACAGATACACATACGCACACACGCTGGGAGACACAGACACACGCGCGACTGGAGATACAGACACAGATAGACACACCCACGCCTGGAGACACAGACAGACAGACACACGCTTGGAGACATGCAAGCACGCTTAGAGAAATACACGCGCACGCACGCTTGGAAACATGCGCATGCACGTTTGGAGAAGGAGGTCACTGTATGTCTGAATGACATTTTATGCACCACCTTTCTTTGCTTCACATTTATACATCTATCACCGAACAGGACGCAAGTGAGCTTGGATCACGGAAATAGAATTGGGTGATCAGTTAACCTGAGTTCGTCCTCGTTGCCGATCTGATCTGGCAATTTCAGTTTCGAGTCAAGGTTGTAGTAGATTCCAGCGACCTCGCGTACGCCAATCCAGTGCTGTCGTTTGAGGGGAAGCTTCACGGGGCCCCAACACAAGCTGGAGGGGATGTTCATAATAAAGCCCATCACGTTCGAAAGAGCAATAGTATTAACATCTCTGAAAGAAATGAAATAATATCAGGAGATGGAGAGAGGTATTTGAGAGATGCTCTATAAATGCAAGCGCTTTGAGATGTTTTACTATATTAAAGGTACTCTCATAAATACAATAAAATCAAAATACTGCAGATGCTGGAAATCTGAAATAAAAACAAGCAATGCTGGAAATACTCAGCAGGTCTGGCAGAGTTCTGAAGAAGGGTCACTGACCTGAAACGTTAACTCTGCTTCTCTCTCCACTGATGATACCAGACCTGCTGAGTATTTCCAGCATTTCTTGTTTTTATCTCATAAATACAAGTTCTTTCATTTGCTAAGGTTTAGCAAGACAGAAATTGAAGAATTTACACAGTTGTTGGCTTCGTATAATTTGAGTTGAAACAGTAAACTAAACTCTGGCAAACAAAAGTATTTATTTAACCAAAATTAACACAAATTGGTACAGAAGAAAAACCATTTCAGAATTTGAAATCCATCTTCAGGTACCAGAAACATTCACCTATGTACAGACACACAAAAGCTGCTCTGATGGGCAACTGATCCAGAGTCCTTTAGATTCAATTGCAAGTCTGTGCACAGTTAGCTGTCTTCGAGGTTAATAGGCAAGATAAGGGCTCATGGAATTGGGGGTAATATATTAGCATGGACAGAGGATTGGTTAATGGACAGGAAGCAACGGGTGGGAATAAACAGGGCATTTTCAAGTTGGCAGGCACTGAACAGTGGAGTGCCTCGAGGATCAGTGCTGGGGCCTCAGCTATTTACAATCTACATTAGATGAAGGGAGAGAGAGTAATGTATCTAAGTTTGCTGATGATACAAAGGTAGGTGGAAAGGTAAGCTGTGGGGAGGACACAGAGAGGTTGCAAAGAGATATAGACAGGTTAAGTGGCAGATGGAGTAAAATGTAGGGAAGTATGAAGTTATTCACTTTGGTCGTAAGAATAGAAAAGCAGAATTTTTTTTTTTTTTAAAAAGGTGTGAAACTCGTAAGTGTTGATGTTCAAAGAGACTTGGGTTTTCTTGTACAAGGAACGTAGACAGTTAGCATACAGATACGGCAAGCAATTAAGAAGGCAAATGGCACGTTGGCCTTTATTGCAAGGTGATTGGAGTACAGGTATAAGGAAGTCATGCGACAATTGTACAGGGTTTTGGTGAGACCACATCTGGAATACTGTGTGCAGTCTGGTCTCCACATTTAAGGATATACTTGCATTGGAGACGGTACAGCAAAGGTTCACTAAGTTGGTTCCTGGGATGATGGGGTTGTCTTTTGATGAGAGGCTGAGTAAATTGAGCCTATTTTCTCTGGAGTTTAGAAGAATGAGAGGCGATCTCATTGAAAGATAGTAGATTCTGAAAGGGCTGGATAGGGTAGACACAGAGATTGTTTCCGCTGGTCAAGGAATCTAAAACACGGGGGCACAGCCGTGATTGGTGGTGGACAATTAAACAACTAACTGGAGGAGGTGGCTCCACAAAATCCCCATCCTCAATGATGGGGGAGCCCAGCACATCAGTGCGAAAGATAAGGCTGAAGCATTTGCAACAATCTTCAGCCAGAAGTGCCAAGTTGATGATCCATCTCGGCCTCCTCCTGAAGTCCCCAGCATCACAGATGCCAGACTTCAGCCAATTCAATTCACCCCGCGTGATATCGAGAAACGACTGAAGGCACTGGATACTGCAAAAGCTATGGGCCCTGACAATATTCCAGCAATAGTACTGAAGACCTGTGCTCCAGAACTTGCCGCACCCCTAGCCAAGCTGTTCCAGTACAGCTACAACACTGGCATCTACCCTGCAATGTGGAAAATTGCCCAGGTATGTCCTGTACACAAAAAGCAGGACAAGTCCAACCCGATCAATTACCACCACATCAGTATACTCTCAATCATTAGTAAAGGGATGGAAGGTGTCATCAACAGTGTCATCAAGCGGCACTTGATTAGCAATAACCTGCTCAGTCATACCCAGTTTGGGTTCTGCCAGGGCTACTCAGCACCTGACCTCATTACAGCCTTGGTTCAAACATGGACAAAAGAGCAGAACTCAAGAGGTGAGGTGAGAGTAACTGCCCTTGACATCAAGGCAGCATCAAAGAGCCCTAGTAAAACTGGAGTCAATGGGAATCAGGGGGAAAACTCTCTGCTGGTTAGAGTCATACCTAGCGCAAAGGAAGATGGCTGTGGTTGTTGGAGGTCAATCATCTGAGCTCCAGGACATCACTGCAGGAGTTCCTCAGGGTAGTGTCCTAGGCCCAACCATCTTCAGCTGCTTCATCAATGACCTTCCTTCAATCATACAGTCAGAAGTGGGGATGTTTGCTGATGATTGCACAATATTCAGCACCATTCGTGACTCCTCAAATGCTGAAGCAGTCCGTGTAGAAATGCAGCAAGACCTGGACAATATCCAGGCTTGGGCTGATAAGTGGCAAGTAACATTTGTGCCACACAAGTGCCAGGCAATGACCATCTCCAACAAGAGAGAATCTAACCATCTCCCCTTGACATTCAATGGCATTACCATTGCTGAATCCCCCACTATCAACATCCTAGAGGCTACCATTGACCAGACACTGAACTGGAGTAGCCATATAAATACCATGGCTACAAGAGCAGGTCAGAGGCTAGGAATCCTGCGGCGAGTAACTCACCACCTGACTCCCAAAGCCTGTACATCTACAAGGCACAAGTCAGGAGTGTGATGGAATACTCTCCACTTGCCTGGATGGGTGCAGCTCCAACAACACTCAAAAAGCTCGACACCATCCAGGACAAAGCAGCCCGCTTGATTGGCACCCCATCTACAAACATTCACCCCCTCCACCACCAATGCACAGTGGCCGCAGTGTGTACCATCTACAAGATGCACTGCAGCAACGCACCAAAACTCCTTAGACAGCACCTTCCAAACCCGCGACCTCTACCACCTCGAAGGACAAGAGCAGCAGATGCATAGGAACACTACCACCTGCAAGTTCCCATCCAGGTCACACACCATCCTGACTTGGAACTATATTGCCGTTCATTCACTGTCGCTGGGTCAAAATCCTGGAACTCCCTTCCTAACAGCACTGTGGGTATACCTACCCCAAATGGACTGCAGCAGTTCAAGAAGACAGCTCACCACCACCTTCTCAAGGGCAATTAGGGATGGATAATAAATGCTGGCATTGCCAGTGACGCCAACATCTCATGAATGAATAAAAAAAAGTCTCAGGATAAGGGGTCGATCATTTAGGACTGAGATGAGGAGAAATTACTTCACTCAAAGAGTTGTGAATCTTTGGAATTCTCTACTCCAGAATGTTGTGGATGCTCTATCATTGAATACATTTAAGGCTGGGATAGACGGATTTTTGGTCTCTCAGGGCATCAAGGGATATGGTGAACAGGTGGGTAAGTGGCCCAAGATCAGCCGTGATCGTATTGAATGGTGCAGCAGGCTCGATGGGCCATATGGTCTACTCCTGCTCCTATTGTGTTCTTGTGTTCAACTAGGGTGACAGTCAGGGCTCTACAACTGGTCTCAGTGCCTGCATTGGGGAGGAGTGGTGGGGTGGTGGTGGGGGGCGTTAAAAATCAGCCAGGGCTCTCTATGTAAGGAGAGAGAAACAGAATTACATTTCAGGTTGATGACCCTTTATCACAGGCTTCTCTTTCCACAGATGCTGCCAGACTTACTGAGTATTTCCTACATCTTCTATTTCTATTTCCAATTTTCAGCATTTTGCTGTTGCATTAGGACTCCCTATCTAATGGGTTCAGCTGCAGAGTGAGAGCCTGTGGATGTCAAGGGAGGACAGCATCAGGCTTGGCTAGAATTCCAGCATTCACTGCCTGGGCTGACACATGAAGAACAGCCACTTGGGTGAAGTATCGTAGCGTCACTGCACCCCTGGTATTATACCCCAGCAGTGGGTTAATGCCTTTGGGGGCTCACTCATCTACACTCCCCCCAGCCCCCACCCCCCAAAAAAACACTGGCTACTTGGATACTGGAGGTTGCTTGTGCCTGTGAATCACCATTGTAGCAGCATTAGAGAACAGGAAACAGCAAAATATGCATGCAGATGTACAGAATTCTGGCACATAGTTCAGGCTGCTGGGCACATTACGTTTGCATGCATCATTCTCAGCGCAGATGAGCCCCACTGTGACTGTGATGCTGCTGGTGCCTTTTGCCTTAATGAGGACACAAGCAGCCATAAATAATGTGAATTACATCAGCTGTCGGCGCACATCAGGGCTGGAACATATAAACATTTACATTTTGTCAGGCATAACATAATTCTGAAGAGAAGAGTAGGCTCAAGAGCCAGAAGAGCAAAGAGTTTCTTCCCCATCTCCACAAGCACACGCAAACATGGTAACACTCCGTGATGCAGTTCAATGCAAGTTGCGTCACTGAACTGGCTGTTTTTACAAACAAAAACAACCCTGGTCAAGGAGCAGCTTCTGCAACACGACACTGCACTCTAAATATTGTGGCAGAGCTGGAGCTCTACTTTGCAATCAGCTGGACAAGTTTTGGGACCATCTTTTGTGTTATTGTCAATATGAACGATATAATCTAATTTAAAATGCTTGTGAAATAAAACTATCATCCACTGGTGAATACAATTAGATCGAAGATGTGCTACAGTCTTATTTTGTATATGTATCTGTTTCGATGTGATTTATACGCCTGTGTTATTGGTAACACACACACACAGGGAGCTGCACCTTCAGGATCCCATAATTTTAAGGTGGCATATAGTGACGTTACAAGTCCCAGCCAGGATGCAGGAGATGATTGGCAGAGGAAATTACCCAATCACTGATGTAAGGAACTGGGATTGAACTTACACAAGTCATTTGTATTATGTAACTATTCGCCACTCACTATGGTTTGCTGCAGAACTTGCCCTGCTGTAGGAGACTGCTGAGGTTTTGGTCATGTTCTGTTTGCTGTAGTTCATACAGACTCCATTTAAATAGACTCTGTTTCCTGTCAGTTCTGCCCTAAATCCTGTGCCATCTCCAACTCATTGGCTGACACAGCAGCAGCAACACTCACTCCGTTATTTAAAAATTATGTGCAAAAGAATCAACTTATCTTTTTACCTCAACAATACAAAAAGCATTTCAATAGTGAGAATTTATACTACACCGATGTCCCCGAGAGTAAGATTACTCCCCATTTTGAGAAGAAATGAAATAACTTGCAATTATATGACATCTTTCATGTCTTCAGGACATTCCTTTCGTGTTTTACAGCCAATGAAGCATTTTTGAAAAGTAGCCACTGTTGAAATGTAAGGAAACACAGCAGCCAATTTGCACCCAGCAAGTTCATAGAGTCATAGAGATATACAGCACAGAAACAGGCCCTTCGGCCCATCATGTCCATGCTGGCCATCAAGCACCTATCTATTCCCACAAACAGCAATGAGAAATGGCCAGAAAAGCTGTTTTAGTGATTTCAGTGAGGGTTAACTATTGGCAAGGCAGACTGCTCTCCTTAGAATAGTTTGATGCGTTATAAGAACATAAGCAATAGCAGCATGAGTAAGCCACAATGGCCCCTCGAGCCTGCTCTGCCATTCAATAAGATCATGGCTGATCTAACTCAACTCCACTTCCCTTCCCCCCCACCTCCTCCAATACCCATATCCCTTGATTCCCTGAGAGATCAAAAATCTATCAATCTCAGTCTTGAATAAACTCAACGACTGAGCGTCCACAGCCCTCCATATCATCTTCTACACCCACTCGAGTGAGCTGGAACTGAGTTTAGCATCTCGTCCAAAAGATGGCACCTCCAAATGAGTACTGCACTGAAGTGTCTGCCTCAATTATGCGCTCAAATCTGTGGAGTAGAACTCAAACCCACAACCTTCTGATTGTCCCTACCTTCGTTTGTCCCACCAAACGGCTTCGTAACCTTTAGTTTGAAGAGCAGCCATGATTACATTAACATCGTAGTTTCCTGTTCCCAGCATGCTCTTCTTGTGCGGTGTTACCATAGTATTAGGGGACAACCTGGCAGACAGAAAAGCAAATTTAAACATCGATAAAACACTAAACAACATCACCCATCTGCATCAAATGGCCCACATTTACAGGAGTGAATAAGATAGCAAAATATCCACACGGCTGCTTGTATTGAGTAGAATGGGCCTATATTCTCTGGAGTTTAGAAGAATGATGGGTGATCTCATTGAAACGTATACAATTCTTAGAAGGCTTGACAGGGTAGATGCTGACAGGGTGTTTTCCCTGGCTGGAGAGTCTAGAACATGGGGTCACAGTCTCAGAATAAGGAATCGGTCACTTAGGACTGAGATGAGGAAACATTTCTTCACTCAGAGGGTTGTGAACGTTTGGAATTCTCTACTCCAAAGGGCTGTGAATGCTCAGTCATTGAATATATTTAAGGCTGAGATCGATAGATCTTTGGACACTGAGGGAATTATGGCGATAGGGCAGGAAAGCGAAGTTGAGCTAGATGATCAGTCGTGAACTTACTGAATGACAGGCAGGTTTGAGGGCCATGTGGCCAATTCCTCCTCCTATTTTTATGCTCTTATGTATGCATTGAATTTAAACAGCTACAGAGATCATTGCGCTGTCACTAAATTTATTTAACACTATGCTATAGGAGCAGTTACACTGAGTTAATAAGCTTTGATCTGCAATTTTGTTTGTGTGAGTTCATCACCTGAAACTGCTCCCACCACTACTATCAGTGACAGAGAGGTAACCCCATCCTCTGAAACAACTCAAGTTTGGAAGGACACATTTCACAATTGTACTTGCATACAGAACAGTAATCAGGATCCAAATAAAGGATCGCACTAGAACCCTAGCCTACCTCCAACCTACCCTGTTATACAACAAATGCATTCTGCTTTTATTTCTATCATTTTGCTAGTATCAGTTCAAGTGGTTATAATATTAAAGATAACTTGTCCACTGTTATATTTCATTGAAATCCTAGTGACAACACTGCATCAAGCATGGACTGGCGTGTACAATTTCTCACAATTTACCCGAAAAATACTTTGCTTTTATTATTCTCATCCCTGTTTTCAAATCCCTCCATGGCCTCGCCCCTCCCTATCTCTGTAATTTCCTCCAGCCCCACAACCTTCAGAGATCTCTGCGCTCCTCCAATTCTGGCCTCTTGTTCATCCTGGATTTTAATTGCTCCACCATTGGCGGCCGTGTCTTCAACTGCCTAGGAGCTAAGCTCTGGAATTCCCTCCCTAAACCTCTTTGCCTCTCCTCCTTTAAGATGCTCCTTAAAACCAACCTCTTTGACCAAGCTTTTGGTCACTTGCTCTAATATCTCATGTGGCTCCATGTCAAATTTTGCTTTATAATTGCTCCTGTAAAATTCCTTGGGAAGTTTTATTCAGATAAAAGCACTATATAAATACAAGTTGTTGTTCAATCTGGCTTTGATTTGGGATGAGAGTGAAATGGTTAAAAGGAATTAAAAAACAATGTGCGTTACACTTGTTGCAAGATGTTAATTCATGACCAGTGTCAGAGCAGTAGCTACTGGTACTGCACCCTAATGTTATGATCATTTCATGTCCGGGACCTAGATTCAAATCGAATCCAAACTGATGGAATTAGAGCCCCACAACCTTTCTGCAAGAGTTCCAAAAGTTTAACAGTTTTAACACACATTCAAGTTGGGATAAATCAGAAGTAAAATATTCCCCAGTATCTAACACTAAAGGACAAGTTCACTCAGGAGGAGCCTGGTAGTTGGTGTGGGAAATGGAAATTGTGAAGTAATGTTCTATTCCTAAAATGGGAAAAAGGCAAATTGTAGGGAGCATACAAAGGGCTTTAACCTAAAGTTAATCCATGGGTTGTTTCCATTGGTGATTTTTAAAAATAAAAGAACTAGTCTTTTTTAAACTGTGTTAAAGACAAGTATAGTAATTCCAGTTGATTGTAACATTGAACAAAGAATGGATTAGTGAAATAGACAGAATTCATAGGAGTGGACAATGGAGGAGGAATTTGGGAACAGGAGTAAGGATTTTTAAATTCATCTTTTGTCACCAATTTAAAAACCCAGGCCTTTTCAGTTTTATTCTTAATGCTTATGAAAAAAAAGTCAGTAGGAAAAATAGACTGGACCCTGAACATCTCAGCTAAGTTCAAAGAAAATCAATTTTACTTTGAACATTTCTAAAACTCAAAAAAACAAGAACAAAAGAAAGATCTGCATTCCTATAGCGCCTTTCACAACCTCAGGACACCCCAAAGCACTTTACAGCCAATTAAGTACTTTTGAAGTGTAGTCACTGTTGCAATGCAGGAAACCCGACAGCCAATTTGTGCACAGCAAGATTCCACAAACACTATTATGATAATGACCAGATAGTCTGTATTTTAGTGATGCTGGTTGAAGGATACATATTGGCCAGGACACCAGGAAGAACCCCCTGCTCTTCTTTGACTAATACCATGGGATCTTTTACTTCCACATGAGAGGGCAGATGGGGCCTCGGTTTAACGTCTCATCTGAAGGAAGGCACCTTTAACAGTGCAGCTCTCCCTCAGCGTGCATTATGTGTGCATTAAGTTTCTGGAATGGGGCTTAAAATGATGAGCTTCTAACTCAAAGGTGAGATTGCTATCACTGAGTTAAGGTTGACACCGTTAAAAAGATACAGACACTCTAAAAGACAAGCCACAATTATTGGTAGAATTCAAAGACACCACTTTTATAGAGTTCACTATCAGACTCTTTCTTACATAAAAAAATGATTGAGGTTAAAAATAAAGATCTTATGTTTATTTAGCTGTAACCACTATGGCAGTGGGATATTAAAAATTATTGGAGATTGTGCACGGGGAACAGTTGTGATCTTGGTTTTACTAAATAATACGTTGGTCCGCCCCTTAAGTAAGGCAGCGATTGACCAGCTGAGTCTTCAGGGGATGATCAGTGTGCTAACTGTCAATGCACCACTTTCTCAAGCAGGAATGAAAGATTGACATTTACTGTACTATATTACAATGTGAAGTGCTTTGAGTTATCCTGAGGTTGTATAAGGCACTATATAAATGCTTGTTCTTTCTTATAGAAAGAAAAGAGTGCTCCCTTAAAGATCATTTCAGTCCCCTCAATAAAAAAAATTACAGCCATTGTTTCTTTAATTGCAGAATATTAGGTCCAGAGATACACACATGATATATCAGTATTGCATGAGGGGCTTTGATAGTGTAAATAAGGAGAAACTGTTTACAGTGGCAGGAGGGTTGGTAACCAGAGGGCACAGATTTAAGATCCAAAGGGAACTCAAAGCCATCACACTTAGTAAAAGTTTAAGGAGCGCATCTTGTATTGGTTCTGTTACAGATACATTTTAAAATAAATTTTTAACACCCCAGCAGTTTGGCACGAGTTTTCAAAAAGCATACTTTGCAAATACACAGCATTAAACGGACAAATATCACACCTCAGTCATCACTGAGTCACTTGCTGATCTCAATATGACAAATCGGAGTATGAGCATCTTCTGTATATCCTTGTCTAGACAATTAAATGTTTTCAAGTGTTTAGTTTGGAACAAATAAACTGGATTCTATAACAAATGTGATGCAGTTGAGTTTTTTTTTTACATAACCCTGAATGTGATAAGAGTTAACAGATATCAGTGCCAATGTGATGCCTTTCTTGTGTTTCATATGTTTTTAAAGATTTATCAGGCAGCTCTCACAATCTACCCTCTGTCACTCAGTTTCTCATTTCTTATCGATACAATACTCAGTATCCCTCTGAAGTTTCCTCTCTCATTCCTCCTAAGCTGTCAATACCCGGTCCTAAGTTTTCCTCCTCCTCATATTGAGGTTAACAGTAGCCAGCTGCCTTGATGTAAGATCATTGCAGGTCCTGTCTGCCTGCCCTGGTGGCACCATTCTAAGAATAGGCAGTTCTTTCAGTTTCCTAGACGAACATTCCTCCCTCAGCCAACACTACCAAATACAGATGAACTGGTCCTTTGCCTCATTGCTGTTTGCAGGATCTTGTTATGGTGAAGACGAGGACCACGTTCACCTACATGTCGAAGTAATTCATTGCATACAAAATACTGGAGACATTTTGGAGAAAAAAATGCAAGTCCTCTATCTTCCAGCTTCTAGAAAGGATAAATTGAACCTGCTTCACTTTCCTTCAGGACTTAAATGATCCTGGACTGGCAATGACCTGGTACCCTGCTTTACATCCAGTCTTACTACAATCATTAGGGACACAATTAAACTTGGATGCAACTGCACAATAGTGTCACAGATCTGATATGCACACAGCATAAAAAGTATGGCTTTATCAGAGTCTCAAGTGAACAATAGATGAAACTCTTGTTTAAACCCCACGAAGCCAACTCAATCAGCAACTGCAGAATGTTTGCACCGCTCCCTATAAACTGTCACAAGTCAAGCCAACCAATACTGCTGCTCACTATACAATGCACACTGTATTTTCCAAATGTAATGACAATAACATATATCAACCAAAGGCAAATTTTCTTTTAAAAATGGCAATAACCCCAGCCTACAGGATTCTTTTGAAAACCTGGGCCAATCACTGCAGCACTTTTCAAATCCTGGAATAGAATTATACAAACACTGATAAGAACCTTCTGCTTCTCCTTACTGTACATTACGTGGTTGTCACCATGGTAACAGCCCAATTGCTTTTAGCAGAGCAATTGTTTGTTTTACTTTTACTGGAGCATTTCATGTCTCTGCTCATCACAGCCAGGCTGTTGGGGATGTAACACTGTGCCTCAAGCATCAAGCAACCCCAGGTCAGATATAACATGAGTGAGATGCAGAGTAAAGCCCACTCCAGGTAGAAGAGCCCTAGAAAAGGCCCTAGAAATGATATTGAGAGGGGAGGTGTGCCAGGGGACTGCAGAGCAGCCATTGTAACAGATATTTTCATAAAGGGAGATGGAGCTAAGCTGGGTAATGAAAGGTCATTTAATGTCAGTGACAGGGAAGATTCTGGACTCTTCAATTAAAGGATACTAAACATCTAGATGGAGAATATAGCTGAAACAGCAACAGGGATTTCAGAAAGTAAGATATTGCTTGGCAAACCTGATAGTTCTTTAGAGATGTAATGGCTGTGGTAGATGAGGGAAATGTAGCAGATGCATTGTACATGGACTTACAGAAAACCTTTAACAAGGTACCACACAGGTAACTACAGAAGAAGATTAAGACTATGGAAATAGAGGAAAGTAGAAAATTGGATTAAAATAGGGCTAGAAAGGAGAAAACAGAGTAGGGGTTAAGGGCAGTTTCTCAAAATGATTGGAAGTAGACTGAATTCTGGGATCACTTCTGCAACAGCGGAATGGGCAAACAAGGGGCAGATGGAATTCAATGCCAGTAAATGTGAGGTGGTATATCTTGGCTAAAAATATTATACACTGACTAGGGAAAGCTGGGACATAGCTACAAGGTTAAATGTAAGATTTAGGACAGACAGCAAGAAGAAACTTTTTTAAAACAGAGGGTTGTGAAGCTGTGGAATTCATTACCAGAGTTAGTGATTGAATCAGAGACTATATCAATATTTAAGAATACTTTCTAGAGATAAGTGGTTGAAGGAAAACAGAATCCCTCAGTGGCGCAGTGGTTAGCACCGCAGCCTCACAGCTCCAGGGACCCGGGTTCAATTCTGGGTACTGCCTGTGTGGACCGCGTGGGTTTTTGCCGGGTGCTCCGGTTTCCTCCCACAGCCAAAGACTTGCAGGTGATAGGTAAATTGGCTGTTGTAAATTGCCCCTCATGTAGGTAGGTGGTAGGGAATATGGGATTACTGTAGGATTAGTATAAATGGGTGGTTGATTTTCGGCACAGACTCGGTGGGCCGAAGGGCCTGTTTCAGTGCTGTATCTCTAATCTCTCTAATCTAGAATAGAGATATGGGAATGGGTGGGACAACAACAACTTGCATTCATATAGCCTTTAATGCAGAAAAACATCCCAAAGCACTTGACAGAAGCATAATCAGACAAAAATTGACACCAAGCCTAAAAAAAAGACATCAGAGGGATAACTAAAAGCTTGCTTAAAGAGGCAAGTCTTAAGGGAGGTCTTAAAGGAGGCGAGGCAAAGATATTTACTGAGGGAATTCCAGATCTTAGGCTAGAGATGGCTGAAGGAATGGCCACCAATGAAGGGGTGGGAGTGGGCGATGCACAAGAGGCCAGTGTTGGAGGACTGCAGAGATCTCACAGGGTTGTAAGGCTGGAGGAGGTTACAGAGATAGGGAAGGGCGAGGCCATGAAGGGATTTAAACACGGATGAGAATTTTAAATTTGAGGAGTTCGGAAACTGGAAACCAAGATAGGTCAGAGAGCACAGGGGTAATGGGTGAACGGGACAGGATACGGCCAGTCCAGTTTTGGACAAGCTTGTTTACGGAGGCTGGAGGATGGGAGGCCGTCCAGCATTGGAACAGTCGAGCCTGGAAGTAACAAAGGTACGGATCAGAGATTCAACAGCAGACAGCCTGAGCTGGAGCAGAGACGGGATGATGTTAAGCAGGTGAAAGGCGGCGGTGTTTGTGATGCACAAACCAGTAGGAGTAAGAGTACTGCCCAAGTGGAAGATGAATGCCAACAGAGACTAGTTGGGCTGAAAGGCCTGTTTCCGTGTTGTAATTTCTTTGATTTGCCACATGAGCAATTCATCAGCTTCTGAGTGAGATGATCAAATTAGAGCCGCATTCATCAGAGAGACTTGTGTTCACTATAAATTTGATTAAGACTGAAATTCAATTCACATAGGAACCCAACGAATAACGCGGGGGATTTCACCTCTGGGAATTCTGAATCTGACTCTGGTTAGTGGGTGCAATGCTTTAATGCTTCAACAAGATCCCAGTGGAGAAACAAACACTCCCAGGGTAAGTGTAACATAGTTAGATGCAAAGTAATGTTTTTAAAGCTTTTCTGCTACGATAGTAACCACACTTCATTAGCTGAGAAATGCTTTGGTACATCCAGAGGACAAAGATGTTTTATAAATACAAGTTCATTCTTTCTTAATGATAAACTGGATACTGTGGTAAAGTTTAAAGCATTTTAAATGTTAGCTTTTTTTTCCTGAAGCCGTCAGTGATGCATAAAATACATGATGCATTAGAGAATCAGTACAGAAATAAACTACCGGTATTCAGTCTATGAACGTGGGATAAAAAACACCTGCGTTATTCAAAAATTCTTCCAGTATTAACGCCATACCAGGTGCTCAACAGTGTTGTCAATATAAGAGGCCGTTCAGCTCCTTGAGCCTACTCCACCATTCAATTGGATCATGGCTGACGGTACCGAGATTTCAGTAAAACTGAAGTGGGTGTGTCATAATTTCCAGACCAAACACACTTAAACTATGAAAAATCCCCCAGTACACAATGATAGATTTTATCTTCCTGACTGGCGGAGATAGAAGAAATAAAGAAATGCAGCAAGAAAAAAAGAGGCAAACAAAAGTGAGGAAGAAACAACTGAAGCAGAAAGGAAGGAGAGAGAGGGAGGACGAAGGAAGGAGAGAGAGGGAGGGCCAGAGAGGGAGGACGAAGGAGGGCGGAGAGGGAGGACGAAGGAGGGCAGAGAGGACAGCTTCCATTTTTTTCTGATTATGCCTCTGATGTGCCTTGGCATGTTGTTCTATGTTAAAGGCACAATATAATTGTTGTGGTTGGTGAATCGGTAACAAGGCAGCACAGAATCATCAACAGAACAAAGATAAAAATGTTAAAAGAATTTTTTCCACATTATTAGAACAGGGAGTTACTAAACCTCTGGCTTTTGAAACAAAGCCTATATCATTTTAATAGGAAATGGGTAAGAATTTTTAAAGGAACATAAAAGCATTCAGAGAAAATGAGGTTTGACTAGGTAGCTCCACTTGAAAAGCTAGTACAAACAGATACGAAGGGCCAAATGGGCTCCTTCCCTGCTATAACTTCTGATTCACTTTGAATCCTGCAACATTATTAGAAACAAATGTGTCCTGTGACAGATAGAAAGACTTGCATTTCTATGTAGCCTTTCATAACCTCAGGACATCTCTCAGTTCTTTACAGCCAATGAATACTATTGAAGTGTAGTGACGGTCAATGAGAGCACACCCCGGCTCTTCTTCGAATAGTAGCCACGGGAACCTAACGTCCACCCGAGAGGCCAGACGAAGCCTTGGTTTAACGTCTCATCCGAAAGACAGGACCTCCGACAGTGCAGCACTCCCTCAGCACGGTACTGGAGTGTCACTCTGCATTGCGCGCTCAAGTCTCTGGAGTGGGACTTGAACCCACATCCTTCTGACTCCGAGGCGACTGAATGCTACACCACTAAGCCATGGCTAACAGTAGCCTTAGCAAAAACTGTGTTACCCAGCAACATGCTACAACAGGGCAGTGACATCCTTTCCTCCTGCTTCTGGTACCTCTGAAAAATCTCCTGCAGGGTGTCTCTGGTGAAAGCTCTCCCATCCTGGAAGACATTGTTGAGGGCGTGTAGTGCGCACAGCTCTCTCCTCTGCTTCTCGTGGTAAATCAGAGCAGGTGGCTGAGCATCAGAGTCCAGTTTTAACTTATCACCTTTCCAGGGGACACAGCTCATTTTCAGTTCGACAAGTCGTACTGCCCAAAACGTGGTCAAATCTCAAGAAAAAGTACACCTCGACCCTAGTTCACGTTTCAGGTACCTTATAGTCATATTAAGACTTCGGAGCTGTAGCATCGAGTGTCTTCGACACTCAGTAAAATTCAATCAAATATAAACAATAGCTGCGGTTGCAAAACTTCGTCACGGTCACTTCCAAGAACTAGAAAAATATAGATATTGTATGACTCCAGTGGAGAAAGGTCAATCAGTGGCATGCAAGAATCCTTTAAGGACACTTTCTTCTTGTAAGTCTAACACTTTTAAGACTGAAATCAGTATTTCTTTCCCTGAAGTTCAGCCATTCTGGCACAATATTTATAATCTCTCAGTAAGCCCCAACTTGCTGTTGTGAGAACATTCTTAGTTGCAGAGGGCTTTGTGTCAACCATTGCATTCTTCCCCAGTCTTCAGACCATCTCATCAGCCTCTGTCCTGTTTTCCAGGCAGTCCTTGGGCTCTTCTTATGCCCCTGGACTAGTCCCTGTGCCCCAGGCTCACCTTGTGCCTGTCCCCGCTGAGCTCTCCCTGTGCCTGTGCCAGTCCCCCCTGGGCACTCTCTGTGCCCCTTGTGCCAGTGTGTACCCCCTGGGCTCTCCCTATGCCAGTCCCTGTCCTCCCTGGGCACTCCCTGTGCCCCTTGTGCCAGTCTGTGCCCCCTGGGCTCTCCCTGTGCCCCCAGTGCTAGTCCCTGCCCTCCTGGACTCTTGTTGTGCCAGTCCCTGTGCCCTTCCTGTTCCAGTCCCTGGGTTCTATCGGTTGCCCCCAAGCTCTCCCTGTGCTAGTCCCTGCCCTCCTGGACTCTTGCTGTGCCAGTCCCTGTACTCTTCCTGTGACCCGGGCTCTTCCTGTGCTCTCCCCGTGCCAGTCTTTGGGCTCGTCCTGTGCCAGTCCCTGGGCTCTTCCTGTGCCAGTCCCTGTGCCAGTCTTTGGGCTCTTCCCGTGCCAGTCCCTGGGCTCTTCCTGTGACCCGGGCTCGTCCTGTGCCAGTCTTTGGGCTCTTCCTGTGCCAGTCCCTGGCCGCTCTCCCTGTGACCCCGGTCCCGCTGCCCCTCTCCCGGTCTCCCGTCAACGACAGAAAACAAACTCCAAACTTCACGCCGCCGGCCGCGCCCGACTGAGCCCCGCACCGGATAATCGCGGCTGAAGAACAGGCCAAGCCCGGCGCGACAAAACCCTCCCGCCTGAGGAAGAAGTCGCTGCCGCACAGCCCCGGACCGCTCCGCCACCTGCGCACTACGTCACCCAAACCCGTAGGCGCCATGACGTCAGGGGAAACGAACGTCAGTGCCCCCGATTTGCGTATAACATCATCACGCAGAGCTCAAAGCCCCGCCCTCTCTTCCTGGAGTTGCCAACCCTCCAGGATTGGCAGGGAGTCTCCAGGAATTGAATAGGAATTTCTCGTGAGAAAAGCCAAGGAGGAAAATCGTAAGGGCACGAAAAAAATTGTGATATTTTTTCATTTTCTTTCAACACCTGTTTGTTAATTATAGGAGATGGGCATAAAAAAGGATGTTTGTCTAACAGCAATTATCCAATGGTTAATGAAGAGTTTTTTTGCTTTCTAGTTGGCATGGGAAGGCAGGGCACTGTGAGGATGGACCCCTTGGGGTCCAACGATGGTGGCATCATTTGGAAGCAAGAGGACATATAATGAACACTCCAGGAAGTAGAGTTGGCAAGCCTATGTCTTTCACACTTCAGTCTATTGGCTACTGCTGGCTCTATTTTAGTTTAGTTTAGTTAGTTTAGAGATACAGCACCGAAACAGGCCCTTCGGCCCACCGAGTCTGTGCCGACCATCAACCACCCATTTATACTAATCCTACACTAATCCCATATTCCTACCACATCCCCACCTGTCCCTATATTTCCCTACCACCTACCTATACTAGGGGCAATTTATAATGGCCAATTTACCTATCAACCTGCAAGTCTTTGGCATGTGGGAGGAAACCAGAGCACCCGGAGGAAACCCACGCAGACACAGGGAGAACTTGCAAACTCCACACAGGCAGTACCTGGAATTGAACCCGGGTCCCTGGAGCTGTGAGGCTGCGGTGCTAACCACTGCGCCACTGTGCCGCGCTTGACACTTGGCTGTCACTATGTCAATGGCACAAGTACCTCCCTTCAGAGTCCACACAGGCACTTCAGTGCATTAGTGAGGGAATGCTGTATTGTCAGAGGAATGAGACATTAAACTGAGGACCCGTCTGCGCTCTCAGGTAGACAGAAAAGATCCCATGGCACTATCCTGAAGAAGTGCAGGCGGGTTCTCCCCACCGTCCTGAGTCAATATTTATCCTTCAACCAACATTAATAAAGCAGATTATTTGATATTGACACATTGTTGTTTGTGGGATCTTGCTGTGTGCAAATTGGCTGCTGTGTTTCCTATATTACAACAGTGACTATACTTCAAACATATTTCATTGGCTGTTAAGTGCTTTGAGACATCTGGCGGTCATGAAGGCACCACATAAATTCCGTCTTCTTTGATGTCAAGGGCAGTCACTCTCACCTCACCTCTGGAATTCAGCTCTTTTGTCCTTATTTGGACCAAGGCTATAATGTGGTCTGGAGCCGGGTGGCCCTGGTGGAACCCAAACTGAGGAAAGACGCTCAACTACAGGTGACCAAGCATTGTACTGTAAATGCAACAACATTTGCAGATGTTTCATGATCCACCCTCCAGCAATACTTCTAACCAGAGTTGGCAACCTTAACTACTCCATGTGTGAAAAAGTGCTTCCTGATTTCACTCCTTCATGGCTTAGCTCGAATTTTCGGATTATGCCTCCTTGAAAGTGATTCTGCCATCAGAGGAAGTAGTTTCTCTGTAACTAGACTATATTTTGCAAAACATTGCAGCATAATGATACATAATCACACTGAAGTGTGGCGCCACATCTCAAAATTGCCAATCTATTGACAGCAAATTATGCAATCATGGCAAACCTCACAAAATATAGATAATACCAGCACAAGGGAACACCATTCAACACTTCAAAGCCATGCTCAGAGAGTTGTGTTATTGTGTACAATTAGTGAAAGGCCAAGTCCTTTTGCGCAAGGTAGTACGAAGCCCGAGAGAAGTATGAACAATTTAAATTAAAGAAGTAGTGGTTAGGTAATGGTAAGCTTGGGTTTTAAATGCAGCTTGATTGTGGGAGGAAGGAAAGGCCAAAGAAGTTAAGAGAATAAGTCCCTGGTACATATAGAGTTGGAATAGGTGGCTGTGTGATGAGTTCTAACTGATACACAACGAGGGGGAAGGATGTGTAGACGAGTGCATTTACAACACAGGAGGCACAAGAGGAAATTTTAGAAAGGTACTGACTGTAATAGTTATGATAATGTAGTGAGAGGTGAGGAGAAATATTTTTGTCTTATTCACTAATATTAGTGAGAACAGTTTTTTTTAATTCATTCATGGGATGTGGACGTCACTGGCCAGGCCAGCATTTATTGCCCATCCCTAATTGTCCTTGAGAAGGTGGTGGTGAGCTGCCTTCTTGAACCGCTGCAGTCCATGTGGGGTAGGTACACCCACAGTGCTGTTAGGAAGGGAGTTCCAGGATTTTGACCTCGCGACAGTGAAGGAACGGCGATATAGTTCCAAGTCAGGATGGTGTGTGACTTGGAGGGGAAATTGCAGGTGGTGGTGTTCCCATGCATTTGCTGTCCTTGTCCTTCTAGGTGGTAGAGGTCGTGGGTTTGGAAGGTGCTGTCTAAGGAGCCTTGGTGCGTTGCTGCAGTGCATCTTGTAGATGGTACACACTGCTGCCACTGTGCGTCGGTGGTGGAGAGAGTGAATGTTTGTGAATGGGGTGACAATCAAGCGGGCTGCTTTGTCCTGGATGGTGTCGAGCCTCTTGAGTGTTGTTGGAGCTGCACCCATCCAGGCAAGTGGAGAGTATTCCATCAGACTCCTGACTTGTGCCTTGTAGATGGTGGACAGGCTTTGGGGAGTCAGGAGGTGAGTTACTCGCCACAGGATTCCTAGCCTCTGACCTGCTCTTGTAGCCATGGTATTTATATGGCTACTCCAGTTCGGTTTCTGGTCAGTGGTAACCCCTAGGATGTTGATAGTGGGGGATTCAGCGATGGTAATGTCATTGAATGTCAAGGGGAGATGGTTAGATTCTCTCTTGGCACTTGTGTGGCGCGAATGTTACTTGCATTGATGATGATCGTAAGGCTGGGCAAATACTTCATACTCACAACAATGTTTCTCCAACATCAATAGAATATACCTGAAAAATGAAAGAATATGCATTTCTATAGCACACGGTACTTTTGAATTGTTGTAATGTAGGAAACGCAGCAGCCAGTTTGCACAGAGCAAACTGCCAAAAATAGAAATATGATAATGACTAGATAATCTGTTCTTTTATGTGATGTTGATTGAGGATTAATGTTGACCTGGACACCAGGGAGAACTCCCCTGATCTTTTCAAAATAGTGCCATGGCATCTTTTACACTGACCTGAGAGCAGAAGGAGACTTGCTTTAACCTCCCACCCAAAAGACAGCACCTCCAACAGTGTACTGGAGTGTCAGCCTTGATTTTGTGCTCAAGTCCTCTAGACAGACTTGAATCTAGATCCTTAAAATGCAGAGTTATACCAACTAAACCACAGCTGACATATCAAGGTAGCACTTGACTGAGTGTGGCATCAAGGAGCCTGAGCAAAACTGAAGTCAACAGGGATCAGGGGGAAAACTCCATACTGGCTAGAATCATATCTAGCGCAAAGGAAAATGGTTGTGGTTGTTGAACGCTAAATATCCCATGAACGAATAAAAAAAATGCAAGGTATTATTGTTGCAATAAATTTCAACAGTGTTTCATCAGAAAGAAAAAAATCCCCAGTTGCATTGAAGAAAGACAATTTGTTTATGTTAAAGATCAGCCAATTGCAGAGTTTATTCAGGTGTTTATTGTGTTGCTGTTGGCCCTCGTTGCACCGAAGTTGCATCAGGAACGAAAACAACAACAGGGAGTTGGCAGGAGCGAGGTCCCTGATTGGATAAGAATTTTGATTGATGTGGCAATTCGCCTTTCTATTGGTAGCTGTGAAACGTCGATCACTCGGACCACGTGATCATGAGGCCCCGCCTCTCAGCTCAAGCCACTTGGATTGGTCCACTGGCTCTGAGCGACCCGTCCATCCCCCACTCCTTGAGCTCCGATTGGTCAATCCTCCCTGTTCCCGCCCCCAGCTGTGCGGCAAGTTTTAAATTATCGGTGTTAAATTATCCTCACATGAAAAATTTTATTTGGAAGTGGAGATTGTGGCGAGATTTATATCAATAATCCGGTGGGAAAGTACCGGAGGGAAATTTTTTTTGAGAAATTAAAAGAAAAGGCCCTGACAGTGCGGCGCTCGAGCCAGTGTTTGCAAACAACGGCTGGGGGAAGCTTGAAACTGACGGCTCCAGGGGGAGCTTGAAACTGTCACTTGAAGCGGGTACGGGGGGGGGATCTTGAAAACGCCGGCTGAGCAAGGTGTAGGGGGGGAGCCTTGAAACAGCGGCCGTGGATTTTTTTTTGTCGGCGGGTTTTTAATTCCCTTTGAAATCGTTAAAGGGGCCCGGCTGAAAGGCCCCGGATAATGTCGGCGCCGGCCGTGGCGGCCGGGCCTGCACCGGGAGCGGGAACCGGAGCCGGGCCTCCCGCCGCCGCGATGATGGTGAAGGGCGCTGGCAGACGGGGCTCGGCCTGCAGCTGTGAGTCGCCAACGCCCGGCTCTGGGCCCGGGCCCGGAGCCGGGGACCTGCCGAGCATCTTCGCTCCGGAGCTGGACGGCGAGGTCGGTGAGAATGTCAACGGCGAGCTGGAGCCCGACCTGGCGTCCAAGGTAAACGGGTGGTCGGGGATTGAAGGAGGAACCCGGGGCTCTGGGGCTAAGAGGAGCGGGGCAACCCGGGGGTAATGGTCAGCCTGGGGGAGGGGCGGGTACTGGGGTGTGTTTAGGAAGTTTTGGGCTATTGGGGTGGGTATGGGTGTATTAGGGTGGAGGGGGAGGGGGGGCGAAGTACTGGGGGTAAGTATTAGGAGAAGGGAAATGAGGAAAAATCTTTTCACCCAGAGGGTGGTGAGGGTCTGGAACTCACTACCTGAAAGGGTACTAGAGGCAGAAACCCTCAACATTTAAATTGATATGCACCTCAGCTGCCATAGCCTTCAAGGCTACGGACCAAATACTGGAAGGTGGGATTAGACTGGGTGGCTCGCGTTCGCCTGGTGCAGACATGATGGGCCAAGTGGTCTCTTTCTGTGCTGTACACTTTCTATGATTCTATGGGTGTGGGGATGGGGGGGGGGGGGCGCATATTGGACGTATAGGGATGGGTACAGGGGGTATTGGAAGTATTAGGGGTGGGTAGGGTATTGAAAGTATTAGGGGACTGTTGGGAATTTGATTCCAAACCCTTTCATCCAACATCTCCAAACCATCCCAAGTGCCTCCTTTCTTAACCTTGAGTATAAAACGATTGAGGCTGATCTGATTGAGGTGTCTAAAAGTATGGAATAGGGTAGATACAGAGACACTATTTCCTGTGGTAGGCGAATCCAGACTGAGGGAACACAGTCTGAAAAATAGATGGAATGAAAGAAAGACTTATATTTTTGTAGTGCCTTTCATGATCTTGGGACACCCCAAAGAGCTTTACAGCCAATGAAATACTTTTGAGCTGTTTTGTTTAAAAAGCAAACTCTTAATTGCTCTGCAATTCAGGAGTGAAATCAGGAAACACTTTTTCTCTCAAACTAGTGGAAATCTGGAACTTTTTTTTTCTCCCCGCCCTTCAAAAATGCAATGCATACTATGGGTGAATTGTTGCTTTCAAAACTGAGACTAATGTTTTTGTTGGTAAGCGTGCTGAGAGATTATGGAGCAACAGTGTGTTTTTTAAAAAAAAAGCCATGATGTAATGCATGGTGGAACAGTTTTGAGGGGTTGTATGGCCTCCTATTGCTTTGTTCCACACGATGAGTTGATTTGCTGCACCCTCCCTATGCTGTCACTGACTGGGTGTACAGGCTTGACTTTGGTTTGCATTGTAAATGCAGATTGAATCTGGAGTGATGCCCTGACCTGGATCGATGAGAGAGCAATTTCAGTATTGCTCAATAAAAGAGAAGTCGATAGGAACTGGGGGGAGCTCTTCACTGGCTGGAGTCATTCATAGCACAAAGGTAGATGGTTATGCTTATTGGAGACCAATCTTAGTCCTGGGACATCGCTGTAGGAGTTCCTCATGGTAGTGTCCTAGGTCCAACTGTCTTTAGCTGCTTCATAATGACCTTCCCTCCATCATAGGGTCAGAAGTGGGGATGTTGATTGATGATTGTACCTTGTTCAGCTCCATTTGCAACTCCTCAGATAATGAAGCAGTCTGTGTACCATCTACAAGATGCACTGCAGCGACTCACCAATGCTTCAACAGCATTTCCTAAATCCATGACCTTTACCACCTAGAAGGGCAAGGGCAGTAGATGTATGGGAACATCACCACCTGCAAGTTCACGTTTCACCGTCCTCAGTTGGAAATATATCACATCTCCTTCATTTTTGCTGGGTCAAAAACCTGGAACTCCCAAGGTGCAAGCCTTCTGCAAATTTAGTGTTGGTGCAAATGAGCTTATGTTTATATAACAACTTCTAGGTCCTCCAGATGTCCCAAAGTGCTTTACAGTCAACTGATTACATTATGAAATGTCACTTTTGTAGTCAAACAGGGAAGCCAGTAACGGCCCACGAAGATGAAATGAATGAATGACTTTTTTTTTGCTGGTAGTGCTTTGCACGGACATGAGTTATAATGTAAATATACTCTATGATCTTGTCTTGAGTAGTGAGCGGGAATGCTGACATTAAATTGGGGCATCAAATGCAGCAATACTCCCATCTGGTCCTAAATTAAAGAACTGCAATTGCGTGTAGGGCACAGATCTAATGATCAGTGTAAAATAGGAATACATTTTTTTCAAGATGTTTGCGACTGAGCTGAAATGTATTTAATACTGGGTTGAATGTGATGGATTAACTGTAGTCACTCTAAAGATAGGACAGAATTTGTATAATCGCATATTGAATATAGCAACTACACCAAAATACTGTAACTGAAGCAGGGGGTGTGCCATGTGTAACAGTCAGATAGTGGAATTACTCCAACAGATACAATAATTATAATGAAATATTGTGGGACGGGAGAGCAGTGACAACAGAAACAAATAACCTGAGACTGAATTCAGTTTTATTAAAAAGTGAGAGTAGGAGTTAGAGCTAACATGAAAGGCAAGAGTGTAATTGATAACCTATGATGACAGCCATAGAGAAAGGAGAAGATCTTGTATTTGTGTATCGTCTTTCATGTCATCTTATTGTGTTATAAACAATGAATTGTTTTGATGTGCAAAGATTGGGATGTGTGCAAACAAACCTGATGTCCCCTCACTGATTAAAGATGAATCCCAGATTTGTGTGCAGTAATCACTTTAAAAAGAAAATGACAGGTTTGCAATTTAGATTTAACTCTTCATCAGAAGTGCTGAAGTTTATACCCAAAATATTGACTCACTTGTGTATTCCAAAGCTTTCCATTTTTTTTCTGATTTCCAGTATTTGCTGATTTGACATTCTTTTGTCATTGTCTTCATTTGGATTGCCAATACACTTAAACTGGTCATAGCATCAAAAATGCTCCTTTGCACTCTTGTCATCAGCTTCTTGACTCCGTTAAGATGGGCACTTCATAAATACCAATTGAGCTAAACGTGTTTGAAACTGAGCCATTGCGTTTCCTAGTCTGACCATTGGCAGGGGTGCTTTGTTTTGACTGGTGCTAGACTGACTTTGAGTGTGTCTTCATGCAGCCCTGAAATCTCTACTGATCTGGTTTCCTTTTTTTTTGTTTTAGTTTGTGTTGGTGAGTCCGAGTTCAGAGCAGTATGACTGCCTGTTGAAACAGTTGAGAGAGCGAATGGACGAGGGTTGTGGGGAGACCATCTACGTAATAGGGCAAGGATCGGGTAAAGTTTAATTTTCTTTCTAGATAAATGCCCAGTTCTCTCTTGCGTTCATTTATACCATTAATTTTCATGTTCTTTACTGGTAACTTATTCCATTTTATGTGTCCTTAGGGTGGAAAAAGTTCTTATTTTCTCTTCCTACTCTAACTTCTAAATTGTCTCCATCTTGTTTTTATAAGTTTACCACTGTGAACAGTTTGACTGGATCAATTTTTAACAGTCCCTTCTATGGTCCAACACAGTTTGCAGTCTTGTCAGGAAAAAAAAATGAACTGGGCAATAAGACAACTGCAGCCTGCTCCGTTACAATCCTTGGGATCTCTTTATTTCAGATGGCAAGAAGTATGGACTGAATGATGATGACATAGAAGCGTCTGTAGCAACTGTCAAGAGTCTGGCAGAGCAGATCTACTCTGATCTGATCCTTCTCCGAGAGCGCCAGGAGGCGGGAGGGAAAGTGGCTGACTACTTGGTTCGTAAACGAGTTGGGGAGAATGATTTTTTGGAGGTCAGGTAAGGAATTGGAGATGGCAACATTTTAAACAAACGGCAGTAAACTGGGAATATTCAGCAGATCAGACAACACCTCCTGGAGGAATGAGAATATCTTTTTGTTTTGGAGGTGGGGAAAGTCTATGTACCTGTTTCTTTCCCTCCTTTCCTGAAAGGCCTTGACTTTCTTGCTATAGTGCAGGTCAGTTGCCTTCTAGTACCTTGCCCGATTGACCAATCTTTGTGCGTAAGCTGACAACTGGAGTGTCAGTAGGTTGTGCAATCTCCTAGCCTAACTCTGTCCAGCCTAATGCCTCACTATGCATTCTTCAACACTGGGTCACAGGCTAATATTCACAATCCAGTATCTTTTAATAACTCTTCCCATAGGCACCGAGGTGAACAGCAACACACCAAGTGTTGCCCTGGTTCCATTCAGCTAACTAAGAACCAAATGGAAACAAATTAGGATTCATTGAGTTGCAAGGAATGTTGAAAACTGAAACTAATTAGCTGTCTGAAAGTTCCTTTTTATGGCAGAACTGGGAGGTTCCTGGTTGCTGATGATCGCAGCGGCATATAAACTATGATTCCTGTCCTACACACTTTATTTCAGCTGGTCTTGCAATTTGCAGTCAGTCACTGGATGTACTTTCCTCTTCCCTTCCTTTCTCCCTGCAGGGTGGCAGTAGTCGGTAACGTGGATGCCGGGAAGAGCACGTTGTTGGGTGTATTGACGCACGGCGAACTTGACAACGGACGCGGATTTGCGCGGCAGAAACTTTTCCGTCACAAGCACGAGGTTGAATCTGGGCGGACAAGCAGTGTTGGCAATGATATACTGGGCTTTGACAGCACTGGGGATGTTGTGAACAAACCAGACAGCCATGGCGGTGGGCTGGACTGGACCAAAATCTGTGAGAAATCCACAAAAGTCATCACCTTCATTGACCTGGCTGGACATGAGAAATACCTGAAGACCACAGTGTTTGGAATGACAGGGCACCTACCAGACTTCTGTATGTTAATGGTAAGAATAAAAAGATTTACATTTATATAGCAACTTTCACTACCTCAGGACGTCCCAAAGCACTCCATAGCCAATGAAGTACTTTTGAAGTGTAGTTACTGTTAAGATGTAGAAAACATGGCAACCAATTTGCACACAACAAATGTTTTTTTTTGGAAGCAATGTTAGCTGAGGGATAAATATTCAATCTTAGAAATTTATGGCACAGAAGGAGGCCATTCAGCCCATCATTTAAGTGCTGGCTGATAGAGCTGTCCAGCCTAATCCTACTTTCCAGATCTTGTGCTGCATCCTACTGGGCTATGGAACTTTAAGTGCCTATCCAAGTTTTATAAAAATGGGATGAGGTTTTCTGCCTCTACCACCCTTTCAGACAGTGAGTTCCAGACCCCATGCCCACTGGGTGAAAAATATTTCCCTCAACTTTCCACTAATCCTTCCACCAATTGTTTTAAATCTGTGCACCCTGGTTATTGACCCCTCTGCTGAAGGAAATAGGTCCTTCCTATCCACTCTATCTAGGCCCCTCATAATTTTATACACCTCAATTAAATCTCCCCTCAGCTTCCTCTGTTGCAAAGAAAACCACTCCAACCTATACAATCTTTACTCATAGCTAAAATTCTCCAGTCCAGACAATGTTCTCTTAAATCTTCTCTGTACCCTCTCTAGTGCAATCACATCCTCCTTGTAATACAGTAACCAGAACTGTATGCAGTTTTCTAGCTGTGACATAACTAGTGTTTTGTAGAGTTGTAGCACAACCTCCCTGCTTTTATATTCTGTACCTCTGCTAATAAAGGAAAGTATCCCGTGTGCCTCCTTAACTCCTTATCTATCTGTCCTACCTTCAGTACTCCAAGTTCCTCTACACTTCTACCATTTATTGAGAGTTCCCTTGCCTTGTTTGTCCTTACTAAATACATTACCTCATACTTCTCAGGATTGAATTCAGTTTGTCACTTTCCTGCCCATCTGACCAGTCCATTTGATAGCTTCCTGCATCCTATAGCTTTCTTCCTCACTCAACTAAACAGCCAATTTCTTAATCATGTCCCCTATATTTGTCTGACTGTTGATATAGACCAGGAAAAAATGAGGTACCCAGAACCCCACTGAAAACGGCCTTCCAGTCACACCCACACCTGTCGACCATCGCTTTGCTTGGTTATCACCTGCCACTGAGCCAATTTTGCCACTTACCCTTGGATCCAATGGGCTTTTACTTTTCTGACCATTCTGCCACGTGGGACCTTGTCAAAAGCTTTGCTAAAATCCATGTAGACTACATCAAACATGCTCCCCTCATCTACGCTCCTTGTTACCACCTCAAAAAATTCAGTCAAGTTCAGTTAGACATGACCTTCCCTTAACAAATTCATGCTGGTGTTTATTTATTTATTTTTATTTAGAGATACAGCACTGAAACAAGCCCTTCGGCCCACCGAGTCTGTGCCAACCGACAACCACCCATTTATACTAACCCTACAGTAATCCCATATTCCCTACCTACACTAGGGGCAATTTATAATGGCCAATTTACCTATCACCTGCAAGTCTTTTGGCTGTGGGAAGAAACAGGAGCACCCAGCGAAAACCCACGCGGACACAGGGAGAACTTGCAAACTCTTCACAGGCAGTACCCAGAATAGAACCCGGGTCCCTGGAGCTGTGAGGCTGGTGTTCTTGATTAATTTGTGCCTTACTAAATGACAATTATAGCCATTATAGTGTGTCTTAAAATTTCTTCCAATAATTTTCCCCAACACTGAGGTTAGGCCTGCAATTAATCTTTATCCCTTCCTCCCTTTTTAAACAAGAGTACATCAGCAGTCCTGCACCATACCTGTAGCTAGGGGGGATTGGAAAATGATGGTCAGAGCCTCTATTATTTCCTCCCTTGCTTCTCTTAACAGCCTTCCATTTTATTCACTTTTAAAGATGCTACACCCCTTCATATTTCCTCTTACTGTGTTTATCCCATCCAATATTTCACATTCCTCCTTAGCTACAATGTCTGCATCGTCTTCGTCCTCTTTTGTGAAGACAGACGCAAAGTATTCATTAAGAACCATGCCCTTGTCTTCCACCTCCACACGCAGGTAACCTTTAATGGGCCCTACTCTTTCCTTGGTATCTTTTACCCTTTATTTATAAAACCTCTTTGGGTTATCCTCCGTTTTATGTGTTAATATTTTTTCACTTTCCTCATTGCCTTTTTTTAACTTCACTCCTGCACTTTCTGTAGCTCTTGCTATCTGATACAAGCTTCCCTCTTTGCCTTATCCTACCCTGTACAGTCTTTGATGTCCAGGGGGTCTAGATTTGGGAGTGCCACGCTTTTTCTGGGAGCATATCTATTCTGAACACTCACCATCTCCTTTTAATGCCTCCCGCTGCTGTGACACTGATTTTCCTTCAAGTAGCTGTTTCCAGATCACTTTGCTAAGTCATATTGGTCCAGGACAACGAGGAGAACTCCTCCTCCTCCTCCCCCCCCCCCCCTCTTTTTAAAAAAAAAAGAAGTCAATAACACTATTATTTCTGCTTCGGAGGACTATCTACATACGAAAGACTGCACCTTCGACGATGTAGCACTCTCTCCGTACTGCACTCGGTGCATCAACCTGGATTTTGTGCTCAGGTCTCTGGAGTGGGACTTGAACCCATGACCTCTTGACTCCGAGACGAGAGAGTTACCCACTGAACCGTGGCTGATACTGTTAATGCCCAAAGGAGCTTCAGCTGTTATAGACTCCTTTCTTTAAGGTAGTTTTTCCCCCCCTTTCCTGCCTACCTGAACGCACCGACTGACCGCGCCCCCTCCCCTCCCCCTCCCCCTCCAAAGATTATCTGCTGCCCTCTGCCAGCCTGTGAGATCATACAACAGGTGTTGACCTGATACCTGTGGGTGAAAACAATAGTCCAGTTGACTTTAGTCCTGTCCTTTCCTGATTTAGGTGCCATTGCTAATTTTCCACATCACACTAGACCAGGGTGTGAATTGGGTTACAGTGCCCCCACGACCCCGCCCCAGTCTGTTACTGGGGCTTGGTGCAACTTTCAGTGCACTGCTGCACATAAGGTTCATAGTGTGGAAACGTTTCTGTCAGCTGGTGAGCAGCCAGAGCACTGTATTGTATGAACAAAATGTCATATATGCAAAGGGATTCTCTCAACAGCACCTGATCAGGTGACTTTTGTTTCCAGTGGTAAGGCCGGAACCCTGCCACCCTATAAACCATGGGTGGAGATGCTGCACCATCAGCTCTGCAGGTAATCATGACAGGACTTTGCCTCTGTACCAGCTTGTGCATGCAGCAAGTGTGAGCTGAGTGTTTGGAACAAGTGGGGCCTGATGGTCACAATGCAGAAACAAGTGAAAATAATATTATCTTTCCCCCCCCCGCCCCTCACTTAAGTCAAATCAGTACTTGAAAGCTTTGAGACGGGTGCAATGTTTAAACCCTGTTGTCGTAGTTGGTGCTACCAGGGACTGGTGAATGCTGGTTATCTAACCCTGTCATCTCCAGAAAGCACTAACTCAGTCAGCGGGCTGAGGGCCTGGAGAAGGTGAATGCAACCTTCGGATGAAAAAGTCCACAAGGTCAGATGAGTTAATCCTTAAGTTACCTATAGCCTGGAAACCATGACCCAGCTGCAGTACAGAACAGATTAATGAAGGAGTGCCTGCGGACAGTCTGATACACACCAGGATTCAAGCTCCTACCTTTAGAGGTGTATGGGACAGTCACAGGAGCTCAGATGGTCACCTAGAGATAGAAAAATAACAAACTTGCATTTCTATAGAGCCTTTCATGAACTCCAGATGTTCCAAAATCCTTCACAGCCAACAAAGGTACTTTATTGTAGTGTAGTCACTGTAGTCATTGCACCACATGATGAGGATTGGTACAAAGGGGAGTAGGAGCTTTAGTATTTCAGTTCTGCTGTTTTGTCAGCTGAATTTTGGTCCATTCTGACCGAATGATCTTTGTCTTTAAAAGGTCGGTAGTAATGCTGGAATCGTGGGGATGACCAAAGAGCACCTGGGCCTCGCACTGGCCCTCAACGTTCCCGTGTTTGTAGTGGTGACAAAGATAGACATGTGTCCGGCTAACATCTTACAGGGTAAGAGGGGAAATACTAAATTGCCATTTGATTGATGTCGTAATGTTAGAGGGTCCTATTTCCAGCCACATTGACCATCTGTGACAGGTGTACCCAAACATGAGGCTTCTGTTTTGTGTGTAAACTGGCATACAGCCAGTGAATGTTGGCAGAGGAGAGGAGATGCTCCATTGCTGACTGCCCCAGTGACTGTTTTGGCCGCTAGCTTTGATTTGCACACCATTCAGGTAAATGTACCCACTCTTGTATATTTGTAACAAACATTCACTGAATTTCAGTAACCACGAAAGTGTAGTGCACACTTTTCTCCTCCAGCCAAAAAATGCACAAGATGCATAAACCACATGAATGAGTGTTACAATCTCCAAGAAGACCATGGTGTCTGTTACTCAGTTTTTTAAATTTGAATTCCCAATTGGCCACACAGAATCATATAGAATCTACAACAAACTGGCCATTTGGCCTGACTAATCTGTGCTGTTATGCCTGCCGCACACAATACCCCTTCCAATCCATCTGTCTCATCTCAGTCTTTCAGCATATCTTTTCCCTTTTCACTCATACTCATCTAGTTTCCTTTTGAAAGCATCTAAGCTATTTGCCTCAAACACTTCCCCTGGTAATGAGTTCCAAATTCAAACACTGAGTAAAGAACTTTCCTTATTTTCCCTATTGGATTTATTAGTAACTATCTTGTATTGATGCCCCCTAGTTTTAGATTCTCCCACAAGTGGAAACACTCTCTCCATTATCTACCCTGTCCAACCCATTCATCATTTTAAAGACCTCTAACAGGCCTTTCTCTAAGTTTTTTTTTTCTGGCTCCTACTTGTCAATTATTCCCGATAGCTGTAATCTCAGTTCTGGTACCATCTTTGTAAAATGTTTTTACACTTTCTCCAGTGCTTCTATAGTACATGTGGCTAGTGCCAAAAGAATTGAAGCAAAGTCGCCCAATTGTCATCAACTCTTTTTAATTACTTAAAAGAAATGTTTAAATACTGCTTTGTAGAGACTTTTTCAATGAAAGTTTTCATTAACTTTATTTATATGGCATCTTTTTTAACCTGAGGGATATGCCAATGTGGCTGCAAAGGAAACAGGTATGGGGAAAAAAGCTTGATTGAAGAGAGAACTTTTGCGAAGGTTTCTAAGGGTGGTGGTGGGGGGGGGGGGTAGAGCGAGGAGATCTAGATAATAGGACCCTAGCTGGTTATGAGGAATGGTCCTGCATTACTGTAATTTGTTATGGACTGCTGGTGAAATGTGTAAAGATTGATGGGTTTGGTTCTGTTTCTTTATTAACCAGAAACACTGAAGTTGCTGCAGAGGCTGCTGAAGTCTCCAGGCTGCAGAAAGATCCCAGTCCTAGTTCAGAACAAGGATGATGTGATCGTTACAGCATCAAACTTCAGCTCTGAAAGGTAACTACTTCACAGTCAGCTGACGGGGGCAGTGCTTTTGAATTTTTTCCCATCTTCTGGAATCCAAGTCTTGCCCACGTACGATTCCATGGGTGCCTGCCATTCCTGCAGTGAGAATTGGCGGGTTGCTCTACTGGAATGGGCATCACTGCCTACTCCAATCTTCTCTTTATCCAGTGGACCAGCATGTGTCCTTCAGGTGGGGAGGGGGTGGTGGTGGGCACTGGACGGCGCTTTGTTTGAATATTCTGCCCTTCCTCCATCCTGCAGCTAGTTACAGCATTTCTGCTGCTGTCCTAATTTGATCTGTTAACTTGACACAACGGGGCACTTGCTCGCTCAAAGTGGGTGATGCCTGAGACAGCACAGCTGACCTGAAAGGGTGACTGTCGATGGGTGTGATGGCCTTTTCTTTGTCTGATAAGGTTCTGCCTTTCAGTTGCCCTTGTGATCCTGGCTAATCTAATCTGAGCCAAGCCAGCCTGGGAGCATTTGATGCTGAAGTTAAATGGGACATGCTTCTTTCAGCAGCTTGTTGCTGCTAGACAGGAAGCTTTGGAAAGTTGATGAGTACAGGTACACCAGAGGAATGCTTCATACTTTTGCCTTGTTGCAGTAACTGATCGCAACAGAGGAAGGTATATAAAATACTTGCTGTACAGCACAGGAGGCAATCGACTTCACAAATGTTACCTATCCAGTATCCCTGGTGTGTGTTCTTGACATTCTGAGACTGTCATATGTGAACTCTTCATTTCTCTCGCACTTGTTCTTTCTCTCCTTGTAACAAGGCCCTCCCCTTTCCTTTGCCTCAGGATGTGCCCCATTTTCCAGATCTCCAATGTGACTGGGGAGAACCTGGAACTGCTGAAGATGTTCTTGAACCTGTTGTCACCGCGGACAAGTTTCAAGGAGGATGAGCCAGCAGAGTTTCAGATTGACGACACTTATTCTGTCCCGGTGAGACCTTGTATCCGGGGGCTGGATGCTAGGAAATTGCCTCTATTAATCCCAAGTATTAAGCTTGCAGAGGAGAATTCCCTGCCAGTCCTCTAGCACATCAATGCATTTAAACAGTGTCTCTCGCGTAGTTGCATTACCAAACAAAAACTGACAGCGTCAAAGAAGATGATATTAAGGCAGGTATATTTTCAGGAGCTTCTTGAAGGAAGAGAGGGAGGTGGAGAGGTTTAAGAAGGGAATTCCAGAACTTAGGTAGCTGAAGGCATGACTGCAACAGCCATTGAGTGTTCAGCCACAGAAAGAAAGCCTACACGAGGTACTAACCGGAGTCCCAAGGCAATGATCAGGAGCTGGCTGCTAATCTGATTCATTGTTTTTTTCTGATCCAGTGACACTGAAGTGAATTGCAGCATGCTGCTTTGGCCTAACCCATATAATCCAAGAACTGATCTGCTGGTTTAGGCCAGCTGTCAATTGATTAGTGGGATGGTCCCAGTCTTGAGATGAAAATTGCATGGATTGTGTGGGAGGTGCATTAATGTGCTGGACAAACTGAGGTTTGAGGTGGGGGTCACCTTGTTCTGTCCTGATAAACAAGTTAGAATTAATTGGTGTCAGCCTCTGCTCAGTGGGTCGCAATTTCACCCCTTGAGTCAGGTCGTGGATTTGAGTACCACTTCTGAGACTTGAGCACATAATCTAGCCTGACACTCCAATGCCACACTGATGGAATGGTGCACTGTCAGAGGTGCTGTCTTTCAGATTGAAGTGTTAAAACCGAGGCCCCATTCCCTGCTCCAATAGGTAAAAAAGGCACTATGACCCGATACAAAGAAGATTAGGGATGTTTTCATTTCCTGCTCGACAGTTATCCCTTAACCAGCACTACCAAAAAAAGATTTAACTGGCAATTTAAGTTGCTGCTATTTTTGTGGGATTTTGCAAATTACGGCGTTTCCCTACATTACAACAGTTATTACATTTCTAAAGTAAGTTGTTGGCTTCAGGACATCAATTCTTTTCATACCCAAACAGGGCTTTCAGTCATCTAAAGGGTGGATCAAGCAAACACACTTACTGATGAAAATGGACAGGTATCTTGCTTGTCTTTGTGGACGAAAGCAGGAATGTGGATCTTCACTGCCCAGGTTTATTTGATGTTTAGCATTGAATTGTAAATCACCCCCACCTCCTCCCATCCCATTTCATTCTATTTTCTAGGGTGTTGGAACAGTGGTATCTGGAACAACACTAAGAGGTCTGATCCGACTAAATGACATATTACTGCTAGGACCCGACCCACTGGGAAACTTCATGCCCATCGCAGTGAAGTCAATTCACAGGAAACGAATGCCTGTCCGGGAGGTGAGAGGTGGCCAAACTGCATCCTTTGCTCTGAAGAAGGTACATAACACTCAGTTCGTACAGTTACAGCTAGCCATTCAAGTGTTCTGTCCTCACAACCAGTTATTCTGTACATGTAAAAGCATTGAATCTAATGCTCATTTTTTCCATTGTATCCAGTTCATGGTCCATTTATAAGCAGCACCCTACAGCTCTTTCAATTACATAGACCTAGAAATTTTCCAGCACAGAAACAGGCCACTCAGCCCAACTGGGCCATACTGCTGTTTATGCTCTACACGAGCCTCCTCCCACCTTACTCCATCTCACCCTGTCAGCATATCCTTCTATTCCTTTCACCCTCATGTGTTTATCCAGCTTCCCCTGAAATGTATCTATGCTATTCACCTCGACCACTCCCTGTGGTAGTGAATTCCACATTCTCACCACTCTCTGGGTAACAAAAAGTTTTTCTGAATTCCCTATTCGATTTATTCGTGGGTCTCATGTTCATGGCTCCTAGTTTTGGAGTCCACACCCCCACAAACAAGAAACAAGTGGAAACATTTCTGTATGTCTACCCTGTCCAATCCTTTCATATTTGTAAACATCTCTCAGGTCACTACTCAGTCTCCTCTTCTAGAGAAAAGAGCCCCAGCCTGTTCAGTCTTTGATGGTTATAACCTTCTTATGAACCTCTCAGTTCTGGTATCATCCTTGTAAATCAGTGGGTAATTGTATTGACCAGTGAAGTACA